>NW_017671060.1:60533-99104 GCF_001879085.1 Nicotiana attenuata | reverse complement strand
GCTGGAGTGGTATCCGGGAGAGCCATATATGATGCCAACCACGGGCGGGATGCCTCATCCATCGCCACCTTCTCCAAGTACAATGTCTCATCTTCATCATTGAAGCCCAGGTAGTCATTGATCGTCTTCCATCAAACTTAACTTTCAAGTTCCGCACCTTAGTCACTTTTGTATCCTTCTTGATGTGGGAGGAATTGGCGTAGAATTCCTTGACCACGTGCTCATTAGCATCCTACACCTTACCAGTGAAGTAATCCCATCCCACTCGTTCATTGAAATGCTGCTTCACATTGGGGTTGTGAGGCAGGAGATCCCGCTCTATGAATTAGCGCTTATGAATAAGTGACCTTAGAGGCCACCACTCCCTGAACTTGTGATATGCCAGCTCACTGACAAACCTCCTTCGCCACACTTCAGGGTTTCTTGTTCTTTCCACTCCCCCGGGTTGGGTCACACCCCCTCCCTCCTCATCCAGTACCTCATCATCTACGGGATCCGGTCCAGGTGACGAAGCTGTAGGTGAGGTTGAAGCTGAAGACTCACTACCCTCTACTGAGCCATCAGACAACTCAGCAGCAGAGGTAGCAGGAGAAGTAGGAGAGAGTGGGGGGGGGGGGTAGGCTCATCAGTCAAACGGAATCTTCCCTGGAAGTTAGGAACATGTGTAGGCACAGAATCAGACTCTGAGACCTCTCGGGAGGGCACATACTCACTTCCCGTGGATTGGGAGGCAGCTATATCTGCAGCTTTGATGTTCTTTCTCATTTCCCCAATTGATTCTCGAACTGCTGGGGTCAGTTTAATCTGTCCTCGTTCCCTACCCTGGGAGGACTCTGCTCTACCCTTTTGTTTCTCACCACCGCCTCTTGATTTAACTGTTGTCTGCAAACATAATTCATAGCATATTGTTAGTTGCTAGAAGAAGTAGTGAGGAAAATAGCAGAACAATTTACAGTGCATGGGAAAAAAAATTGCAGACCGCGGACCGCGGAAAAAGGAGTGCGGCCACCAAGGCTGCTCCGCGGACCGCGGAAAATGCATCGCCGCCGCGTAGGTGTGGGGATCAGACTACCCACCCTCTGATTCTAATGCACCACGGATTGCGGAAGAAGGAGCGGTCGCGGTAGCTTCACTGCTGTCCGCAGAAAATCAACCGCGGCCGCAGACCCTCTTTTATGTCTCTCTGAACTTGAGCATCGCGGACCGCGGAAAATTCATCGCGGCTGCGGAAGTCAACATTGAGCCCAGCAAACCTAGGGTTTCAGTTGTTCGTGCATTTACACATTTTTAAGCCCCACTAGGTGTTCATTAACCAATTCTAACAATCTAAGACTAATTTTGATTAACACTAAGGAACCCTAAGTCAAAATTACAAGAAAAAGGAAGAAGAAGAAGTAAAAACTATCAATTAAAAAAAAATAATTACAAAATTAAAGACTAAGGAATGGGTGGAATTACCAGATGTGAGATGAGTGGTGAAAAATGAAGTCTAATTCTTGTGTTTGTGCAAGCTAGGGCGTAGATGAATAGTGATTTTTTTTTTGTTTGAGAGTGAAATGAGCGAAAAGTGTAAAATGTTCCCTGAAGTTCTATTGATAGACAAAACCCAGGGGACCCACTACACTTACCTAGTGCGGCCGCGGTAAATCACCGCGGTCCGCGCTGGTGTAGAACTGAAGGGCTGCAATTCTTAGACCATCGCTGAGAGCGAAAAATGCTCCGCGACAGCGATAAGCCACCGCTGACCGCGAAAAATGCACTACGGCAGCGGTTGAAACTTCAGAGAACCCCCATTTTGGACTTTTTAGCACCGCTGATCGCGATCAAATCTCGCCTCCACGATAAGGACACCGCAACCGCGAAAAATGGAGCACGGCAGCGGTCCAATCTTCAGAGAGTGTCAAATTTTTCCAGCTTAGTCCTGCACTGCATTAAACATCCCTAAACAGTTAGTTCACCATCAAATACTAACTACAAAGAAAATTAAAAAGAAGAAAAACACATGGGTTGCCTCCCAAGAAGCGCCTGATTTAACATCGCGGCACGACGCAGGTTACTATCAATCACTTGAGATGGATCATTGCCACCACGTGGCTGTCATCAAACTTGCCAAGATAGTGCTTGACTCTGTGCCCATTAACTCTGAAGATTTCACCGTTTTTGTTTTTCAAATCAAGGGCACCAAACGGAGTCACAAGCACCACCTCAAAAGGTCCACTCCATTTTGACTTGAGCTTTCCCGGAAGCAGTCGTAACCGGGAGTTGAACAAGAGAACCAAATCACCCACTTTGAACTCCTTGCTACGAGTATACTTGTCATGTAAGTACTTCATCTTGTCCTTATACAAGGACGCACTGGAGTAAGTATGAAATCGGAACTCATCAAGCTCATTGAGTTTCTCCACACGGAGATTTGCTGCAACATCCCATTCAAGATTTAACTTCCTCAAGGCCCACATGGCCTTGTGCTCTAACTCAAACGGGAGATGGCAAGCTTTCCCGAACACCAACCGGTACGGAGACATACCAATCGGAGTCTTGTAAGCAGTCCTGTAAGCCCACAAATCATCATCCAGTTTCTTTGACCAGTCATCCTATTTGCATTCACCGTCTTTGAAAATATGCTCTTGATCTCCCTGTTGGAGACTTCAACTTGCCCACTAGCTTGAGGATGGTAAGGGGTAGAAACCTTGTAATTGACACCATACTTTGCAAGCAAAGTGTCAAATGCCTTATTGCAGAAATGAGAACCCCCATCACTGATGATAGCTCTAGGGGTGCCAAACCGAGTAAAGATACCCGTTTTGAGAAACGCCACCACACTCCGGGCCTCATTGTTGGGTAAAGCCACGGCCTCGATCCACTTTGAAACATAGTCAACGGCCACCAGAATGTATGTATTGCCACAAGATTTCACAAAGGGTCCCATGAAATCAATGCCCCAAACATCAAATATGTCAACCACAAGAGTAGTGTTGAGATGCATCTCATCCTTCTTTGAAATTCCACATGCTTTCTGACACTCATCACATCTCTTCACAAGCTCACCCGCATCTTTGTACAGAGTAGGCCAATAAAAACCACAACTAAGCACCTTTGAAGTTGTCCTCGCCCTACCATGATGATCACCGTAAGGAGAGGAATGACAAGCCTCCAGAATACTCATTTGCTCCTCTTCCGGAACACATCTCCGAATCACACCATCATTACAGATTTTGAACAAGTAAGGCTCATCCCAATTGAAGTCCAAACTGTCCCATTTAAGCTTCTTCCTTTGGTTAGAAAAGAGCTCACACAGGACAATATTGGTCACAAGAAAGTTGGTAACATCTGTAAACCAAGGCATGCCATTCACAGATACCAAGAGGAGTTGCTCTCAGGGAAAGAATCATTAATTTCAAGGCCGTCAAGGGGCTTCCCTTCCTCCTCCAAGCGGGACAACTGGTCCGCCACTTGGTTTTCACACCCTTTCTGATCAACAATCTCAAGGTCAAACTCTTGAAGCAATAGAACCCATCTCATCAACCGAGCTTTAGAATCTTTCTTTGTCATCAAGTAGTGGAGTGCTGCATGGTCTGTATGAACTATCACCTTGGCCCCCATGAGATAGGGCCTAAATTTCTCCATTGCAAACACAATTGCCAACAACTCTTTTTCCGTCACCGTGTAATTCACTTGAGCATCATTCATCGTTTTGCTTGCATAATACACCGGGTGAAACATCTTGTTTATCCTTTGACCTAGGACCGCTCCCACCGCAACATCACTTGCGTCACACATGAGCTCAAAAGGTAAAGCTCCAATATGTTGCGGTTATGATAGGAGTGGTTGTCAATTTGTACTTGAGAAGTTCAAAAGCTTTCATGCATTCCTCATTAAACACGAACTTTGCATCCTTTTCCAATAGTTTGCACAAAGGATTCACTACATTAGAGAAGTCCTTGATGAATCTTCGGTAGAAACCCGCATGCCCAAGAAAACTCCTAATCCCCTTGTCTGAAGTAGGAGGAGGAAGCTTTGAAATCACTTCAATCTTAGCCTTGTCCACCTCTATTCCGTTCTTTGAGATCTTATGGCCGAGGACAGTGCCTTCCTCGACCATGAAGTGACATTTTTCCCAGTTGAGAACAAGATTTGTCTCTTCACACCGAGCCAACACTTTGTCAGGATTCTTCAAACACTCATCAAAGGAGTCACCCACAACACTGAAATCATCCATGAACACTTTCAAGAAATCCTCTACCATGTCGATAAATATAGCCATCATGCACCGCTGGAAAGTGGCCGGTGCATTACACAAACCGAAAGGGATCCTAGAAAATACAAAGGTCCCGTACGGGCATGTGAATGTGGTTTTCTCCTGATCTTCTGGAGCAATCAATATCTGGTTGTAACCTGAGTACCCATCCAGAAAATAGTAGAAGGCACGCCCAGCAAGTCTATCTAGAATTTGGTCAAGAAAGGGCAATGGAAAATGATCCTTTCGGGTCACTTTATTCAGCTTGCGGTAGTCCATGCACACCCGCCATCTGGTGACAGTCCTAGTGGGAATCAACTCGTTTTGCTCATTGGTAACCACGGTCATACCACCCTTCTTCGGTACACACTACACCGGTGAAGTCCAAGAACTATCCGAGATGGGGTACACAACCCATGCATCAAGCCACTTGATCACCTCCTTTTTGACAACCTCTTGCATAGCCTCGTTCAACCTCCTTTGATGTTCCACGGAGGGCTTGGAATCATCTTCAAGTATAATCTTGTGCATGCAAAAGGCGGGGCTTATTTCTCGAATATCAGCTAGAGTCCATCCAATTGCCTTCTTCCGCCTTTGGAGCACCGCCAATGTGGCATCTACCTGCATGTTAGTAAGACAAGAGGAAAGAATAACAGGCAAAGTTGAACTAGGGCCCAACAATTCATACCTGAGGTGCGAAGGCAAAGGATTCAACTCCAGAACGGGAGGTTCCTTGATTGAGGGCTTTGTTGGGGGAGTTTTTCTGTTCTCAAGATCCAAAGAGAGCTTTGGGGCTCATAAGAATAAGAGCCCATATCATGCAAAGCATTGACACATTCCACCCTTCCTTCATCATCATTCACATCAAGGTTCAACAATACCGCTTCTAAAGGATCCTCCACATTGATCATGGCACTAGTATCATCAACTATCACCTCCGTGATAAGGTCCACAAAAGAGCACCTTCAGTACTATTCGGCTGCCTCATTGATTTACACACATGAAAGACCACTTTTTCATCACCCACCCAGAAGGTGAGTTCCCCTGCTTCCACATCAACCAATGCCTTCCTAGTTGCAAGGAAAGGTCTGCCCAAAATTACAGGCACCTCATAGTCGGCTTCGCAGTCAAGAATCACAAAATCAGTAGGCAAGATAAATTTGTCCACCCGGACAATAACATCATCAATACCCAAAGTTTTGAACACGGAGTAAGGCATCAAATTGATGCTTGCTCCCAAATAACACAATGTCTTTGCAAAATTTGCACTTCTAATGGTACATGGAATGGTGAAAGCGTCGATATCTTCAAGCTTTGGAGCCATCGAGTGCACAATTGCACTTACTTGGTGAGTCATCTTGATGGTCTCACAATCCATATATCTCTTTCTAGTCACCAAGTCTTTTATGAACTTGGCGTAACCCGGCATTTGCTCAAGAGCTTCCACCAAAGAAACATTGATTGACAAGCTTTTCATCATCTCAATAAACTTCTTAAACTGGTTTTCATTCTTTTGCTTCGCAAGTCTTTGAGGGTAAGGTGGAGGAGGCCTTGTCAAAGGAGCCTTAGCCTTGGGCACAACCATTTCCGGCATGTCTATTACATGTTCCCTAGACGGGTTCACGTCATTTTGAGTCTCCACCTCATTTTCATGAATATCAATTCTCACCTCCGCATTCAAGTTCTCTTCACTCACTTGCTCATCAACTATAGAGATAACATCATTTTGCAGCTCAACTTCATCATTCACAATTTCCTTTTGCTTGGAGGTATTCACATCACCACCTCGACCTCTGCTTGTAATCACCCCATTGCATGCCCGGTGTTGTTCCCACCCTTCGGGTTTACTACCATATCACTAGGTAGAGCCCCCTTAGGGCTAGTATTCAATGATTGCGAAATCTGGCCAAGTTGAACCTCCAAGTTTCGGATTGAAGTATTGTGGGATGCCAACTAAGCATCAGAGTCGACGTTCTTTTTCATCATTTGTTCATACATCATCTCGATCCTCCCCATCTCATTGTTCGACGAGCTAGGACCTTGGGATGGAAATGGGGGTGGGTTGTTTGGGTTTTGATACATTAGAGGCCTTTGAAAGCCTTGCCCCCGATTTCCTTGATTGCCATTATTCCAACCACCCTGATTGTTGTTTCCTCCCCAATTGTTGTTGTTGCCACTCCAGTTTCCCTGGTTGTTCTGGTTGTTCTGGTTGCCCCAATTCTTATTGTTGTTCCCCCAGTTGCTATTTCCTTGTTGGTTTTGATTCCCCCAATTGCCTTGGGATCTCCATTGTTGTTGTTGGTTAGGAGCATTGCCCCTTTGTCCTTGATAACTGTTCACGTACTGCACTTCTTCACTTTGCTCATCATACCCATAATCTTGGTTGAAACCACCATTACCTTGCTCATATTGATTCAGGCTACCTTGACCTTGTTGACCTCTTTGTCGCCTCTTATTGACCAACATGTTGACACCTTCCATAGCATTTACTTGTCGTGGCTCTTGAACTTGCTGCAATTGAGCTTTTGCCAGCTGGTTCATTGTTGTAGTTAACTCTGCTATTGCTTGACCATGGTCATGGAGCTCTTTGTGCAGGTGAATGACTGTGGGATCACCTTGTGGCACATTAGCTCGACTCTGCAAAGCTGAGGAAGTGTCTGCCATCTCATCCAAAATCTCACACGCTTGAGCATATGTTCATAAAATTTCCCCCTACTAGCTGGTTCACCACACACTGATTGGTCGTGTTAATGCCATGGTACAAAGTCTGCTGGATCATTGCTTCGGTCATGTCATTGTTCAGACATTCTTTCACCATTGTCCGATACCTTTCCTAGATTTCATGAAGTGGTTCATTAGGTTCCTGTTTGAAGGCCAAAATCTCATCTCTCAAGGTCTCCATATGTCCCGGCGAGAAAAACTTTGCTATAAACTTGTCTGCCAACTCATCCCAAGTATGGATGAAATGGTTGGGAAGTCTTTCGAGCCAGTCCAAAGCTTTCCCTCAAAGTGAGAAAGGGAACAATCTCAATCTTAAAGCATCTTCTGACACATTCGTCTGCTTGCTTCCCCAACAGGTATCCACGAAGCCTTTAAGATGTTTATATGCATTCTGATGGGGAGCGCCTGTGAAGTACCCTCGCTGCTCCAATAAAGTCAACACCACATTTGTTATTTGAAAATAGCCCACCCGGATCCGGGGTGGGACAATTGCACTTGCATAGCCCTCATTTGGAAGCACCCGCGACTCTTGGAGGAGGCGGGGGAAGGTCTGGAATGTTATCATTGGCCTGGCGACCTCTTCTTTGACCTTGAGGCACTAAAGGCACCTCATCTTCTCCATTATCATCAACCTCCTCCCCCGGTGGAACATTTCCAAGAGGATCATTGTTTGCCATTTTGTACCTGAATTGATGATTCACACACATTAGTAAAATAGAAGGAAAGAAAAACAAGACACAAAACTAGTTAGATAGATAGCCAAAACCGTTTAGCTCCCCGGCAATGGCGCCAAAAAGTTGTCGAAGACAACCCTACACCACAATAGAGTGGCAAGAGCGGTCGATGTAGCTTTTACCCGATAAGTCGGGATCGAATCCACAGAGAGCTAAGAAAGGTTTGGAATTGGATTCCTATCTAATCTAGCAATGTGAGATGTTCTTAATTGCACTTACAATCATTCTTGTTTGTTCATTATTCTATTTTTATACTAATGGAGCAAGTAACTAGACTAAGTATGATATTTTTGTAAGGTTTTCTTAATTGATGGAAAGGCACTAGGGAAGTGACTTACTCCTAGGTGAGTATCTAACGGGATCTAAAACTTAGGGAAAAAATATTATACTTGGGATTGTGATATAGCCAATGCATGAAACTACTCACTCTATACCTCTCGGTAGTTTGAGTGACTTTGCCCTAATTAGCTTTCTCAAGCCCAATTGGGTGTTCAAATTTGTGCAAGCAAAGTTGGCTCAAGTCAGGTATTACTATCTCTAGGTTTAACCCTTTAATTGGGGCTATCAATCTCTTGAATGAGATAGAATGCACCCCAATTCCTTGTTGGCCTGAATTTCCTCAACTTGGGCTCTCTTTCTCAAGAACAGCCTAAGTCAAAAAGGCATAAATTAGTGTTTGCAACCACCAATTCAACATTAAAAGCACAAATCAGACCTAATATCATTCACCCATAAATATTAAAGCCCTAAAATAGAAGACCCATTAAATACCCACACTAGGGTTGAGCCACAACCCTAGCTAATGGGTCTAGCTACTCATAATAACTGAAGAAATCAAAGTTTTGGATGAATAATAACCCATAAAAAGTAACTACAAGATGAAGATCCAAGATTAATTGCTAAACTAGCTATAAAATTCCTCAAAATGCAAAAGTAGGCGGTTCACGTGCTCAGCTAATTAACAGATGACCTAAAAATCTGAAAAAGAAGTATTTATACACAGCTAAATTTTTCGGACAAAAATGCCCCTACGGAGGTACCGCTAACAGCGAAAAATGGACCGATGTCGTGGTGAGGCTACTGCGGCCGCATAAAATCAAGTGCGGACTGCGGTCTTCAACTTTCAGCTCAACTTCGGACTCTCTGAATCTCTCCTCCGCTGACCGCGATAAAACGACCGATGTCGCGGTAGAGGCACCGTTGTCGCATAATTCCACCACGGTCAACGGTGACTTGAAAAGCCTCAAATTGCATCTCTCTGAATCTTTTCCACCGCGGTCCGCGATAAAAGTACTGCGGCCGCGGTACAGGCACCGGTGCCGCACAAAAGCATCGCGGTGAGCGGTGACTTGCAGTACTAAAAAACATACTCTCTGAAGTTTGCCACCGCTGAGCGCGGAAACAAGACCGCCTCGGCGGTGGACCCTCCGCGTCCGTGGTTGATTTTCCGTTGTAGCGCTCAGTTGACTCAGCTTTGCACATATACAGGTTTCATTCCTTTCTGAGCTGGTTTTTGACTTCCTTGTCTCTTTTTGTCCAAACACTGCAAATAAGCATAACATTTAGTAAACTGTTCCTCCCTCCGAAAGGATGGGCTGGCTCTGATACCACAGTATAAAGAACAGAGCAAGAGACTCCAAGAAAGAAAACTAAATCATAGATACGAAAGTTTCCCTACAAAGGGGGCTGGCTTCAACAACCCATAAGGGACGGCTTGCCAAGCTACACAAACAGTTAATTTGCTTATAGTCGCAAAAGTTTTCCTACAAAGGGGCTGGCTTCAACAACCCATAAGGGACGGTTTGCCAAGCTACACAACTCAGAAAACTTTTGTACTATAACCAACGTTAGCTGTTTATAACTCAGAAAACTTTCGTACTTACAATAAGCTAACTTTCTTAGAGTATCCTTACTCTATTTTCATACATGGACCGGCCTTTCCATCCATTCGAAAGAAAGAACAAGAGGGAAATTTAGAAAGCACTCATATGTAATATAACACAAGAAGTTTTACAAAGGTTACAAGATGATCTTCCAACTACTACAAGACCTCCTTTATATAGGGCTAGGAGGTTATTACAAGACAAACTTACATGATAAAATAAACCTATCTTACATGGCAAACTTATCTTACAAGTGGGTCCTTCTAAGCATGTGAAGGACTTTAGGCAAAACACCTGAAAACATGTGAAAGTGGTGAAATATACATGGTGTAGCATGTGAAAGTATGTGGGAGCATGTGACGCCATGTGAAAGTATGGTGTTGCATGTGATGAAGCATGTGGAAGCATGTGAAAACAAGTTGAAGTAGGGCCCGGATAATATGGAAAGATGTGGAAATTTGTCTTGGCTTGGGTAGGATATTTTTGAGAGTTTTTTAGTGGCTAATCTAGGATTATGGTGGGATTAGCGGGGATTTAGGTAATTATTCTTCATTGATTCTAGGGTTGTCTTCTAGGCATCTTTTCAAAGACCTTGTGTAATAACGCCTGGAATTTGACGGTCCTTCTTCGCGGTGCTCTTTCTCTTTTGGATTGAGAGATGTAATCCGCAACCTTAACCTGGAAATGTCTTGAGTGATCTTTTCTCGGATGACTTCGTATGGGGTTTGATATTCTTTTGCTGCCGCCCGGACTCTTTCCCAGTGAGGATGATTGCTTGTATAATTCCAACTTGCCCAATCTTTTGGCCATATCTCTTTCGGAATGCACATATTTTGCTGAAAAAGGATTCTTTGTGCCTCGCTATATTCTTCCTCCATTGATAAAATGGACACGGGAAATTTCCACCAGAATGATGCCTCTACTTGCGCCTGGACTTTTCCATTAATAATCTTTACTGGCCTATGAAACATGAATACCTTTGCTGTGTAGGAATCATTGAAACATTTCATCCAGTATCTTCTAGGTTTGAAGCATAGCAAAAATATTTTAAGGGCTGGTGCAATGTTATCGAAATCCTTGAAGATGTTGCATTTGAATTCCATGAAAATATAATACTGATGGCATAGGTACCAGAAAAACCATAATAGTTCTTGTGGAAAATCCTTGGCTTGAGCTATGAATATATGGCAGAACGGATATTCTGGATTGACCCCATATGGCTTGAGAATGGATCCTCCATGTTGTCGGAAAACTTGGAGCTCGTAATGAGTTCTTCTTTCCATAATAATTGACGGATCAAAGGGATCCATGAGGTTGAACAATTCCGGTGGATGATCTGTTGGCTTTGATGAACTTGTTCCTGGTAAACTTGAAAACATGAAGATGTGACTGATTAGCTTTTGCTTTGACTTCAGTTTTGCTGGGGAAAATCTCTTCAAGAATTCTTCCGGTCGAGACAGAAAATCTGCGAGAATATTATCCTTTCCTTTCAGGTGCCTGACTTCAAACTTGTATGGAGAGAACCATTGAGCCCACCTGAGAATCTGAGGATTGGGAATAATTTTGGCATTTAGCTGAATCATCTTTGGGAAGGCCTTCATATCCATTTCTATCAGAAATTCTATATGAATAAGGAAGAAATTAAATTTCTTGATTCCATTCTTTACTGCAAGAATTTCCTTGAAAGTGGAGTGATAATGTTGCTCGGCATCTTTGAACTTTCCACTGGCGTATCCGCATATTTTCCTCTGGCCATCTTTTTCTTCAAATAGAACAGCACTCCAATATTCATTGCTAGCATCAGTTTGCAATATCTTCTTACCGTCCGAAGGGATATAGAGGGACTTGACATTTTTAGAAATCTCCTTTATTTCCTTGACTGCTTCATCTTGTTTCTTTCCCCATGGTGGAGCATTTTTCTTGAGCATCTCTGTAAGTGGAGAAATGTATGTAGAGATATTTGGGATGAAATCTCTCACATAATTTATTATGCCCAAAAATTGTTGGATTTGCTTTGTTGTGAAGTTGGTATCCGAAAATTTGAGTAATTCTTGACATATATGTGGTCCTGGACTGTATTCACCTTGGACAAAATGCATTCCAAGAAAATCAATCTCTTTTTGAGCAAGAACCATTTTTTTTGCTGAGAGCATGATTCCGTACTGTGTTACCAATGCCTCAAATTGACGAAGCAAGTTGATATAGTTCCTCCAATGTATAACTAAATAACNTTTGGCGAAGGCGCATAGCCTGGATTTAATGGCGAAGGCGCATAGCCTGAGTTCCGGTTCAACTGTTGTTGAACTTAGTCGATTTTGACGGCGAAGGCTCATGGCCTGAGTCCCAGTTCAACTGTTGTTGAACTTAGTCGATTTTGACGGCGAAGGCTCATGGCCTGAGTCCCGGTTTAACCGTAGTTGAACTTTCTGGTGAAGGCGCGTAGCCTCTCTTGGTTCAACCGTAGTTGAACTTTTTGACGAAGGCGCATAGCCTTGATATAATGGCGAAGGCGCATAGCCTGAGTCCCAATTCAACTGTTGTTGAACTTAGTCGATTTTGACGGCGAAGGCTCATGGCCTGAGTCCCGGTTCAACTGTTGTTGAACTCCGTCGATTTTGACGGCGAAGGCTCATGGCCTGAGTCCCGGTTCAACTGTTGTTGAACTCCGTCGATTTTGACGGCGAAGGCTCATGGCCTGAGTCCCGATTCAACCGCAGTTGAACTTTTTGGTGAAGGCGCGTAGCCTGTCTTGGTTCAACCGTGGTTGAACTTGTTGGTGAAGGCGCATAGCCCTGATATAATGGCAAAGGCGCGTAGCCTGAGTCCCGGTTCAACTGTTGTTGAACTTTTTGGTTCGTGGGTTTTTGGGAGCTGAAGCTCGGTTTTGATTCGAGATCTTGAGCAGCTTAATCGTTATCTTCCCAACCGGGGTATGTAGGCTGTCCCGAAGCGCTTCTCGATTCGATATTCCTCCGTGCTGGTTTCCGGCTGGAGCCCTTATCATGGATGTGGGAGATCTCTTACAAAGATTCTCCCCAAAAGAAGGGGGGCTGCTTCTTCTTGTTTGCACCATTAGATAGATGAGGGACAGAGGAACCGGACCTCGATTCGAGATCTTCGAGTTCCATCGGCCTGATATGCCGCTTTGGCTTGTTTTTGCTGGGTTGTTCTTCCCAACCGGCGTTTCTTTCCTTTTGGTCCATGGAAGAACTACGCGATTTTGCTATGAAATCCCCGCAGACGGCACCAAATTGTTTGCTCAAAAGTAATCACATATCTTATGAGTGCAAAACAATACAAATAATCACGGGAAAATCATAGCAAATCGTAATAATCCGTTGGACCAAATGAAAGAAACGAAAATAAGTACTCAGAATTAGGGGGAGAAACATTCGAAACCTTTATTGATAATATTTGTTTGGTCTGCCTCTCCATGAAGAGGTTCAGAGCCTTATAATGGTGTTTTCTCTTCCCATAGGATGGGTATATTTTTCCCTTCTCTCTCCTGTCTATAGTGGTGAAGAAGCAGCCCCCCTTTTCTAGGGCTTCTACTCTTAGTATTTATAGCTGTGGGCTTCGTGAGCTGGCAATAAGTGGCCGTGACCACATTGGGATCTCGCCTTTATGGTGGCGGACAGGCCATGGCCTTGTTGATCGAGCCGGATGCGGGTTGAACATCGTCAATTCTGAGTGGTCGTACCACTAATTAATCATGAATTTGCTTGAAACGGGATTAACCTCGTTAATCATCGTGGGGTCGGATTCTGACCCATATATATATATATATATATCAAAAGCGAAGCGACGAATCCGTCAATTCTTATGGCATTAGAGGACGTTAGCATAACAACTATCTGTTATTACAGGTCAACGTTAATTAATAGTTCAAAAAAATTATGCACTATCAATGGACAAGAACTATCGATTATTACATGTCAATTTGAATTAATAATTTAAAAAAATATGAACTATCAATACACAAAACCTCAAACTCTTTCGTTAAAGGTCTTGATGTACCTTTCACTCTCAAATTTTGGTTCCAACTCTATATAGTCCATGTTGCGGCCAAACGCACTCACGCAAGTGCACGTGATCGTCAAGTAATAAAGTAGTGAGTAGAGTATCGTTCCCACGAGGACTTGTGATTAACTATTAACTAAATTAGACTATCCTAATTATCTATACAAGAATTAAACCTAGAAGTATTTGATTATATACTAATTAAATAAAGAAATATAAATAATGAACTTTAAATAGAGGAAGAGCAGCTTTTTATGATATCAATGTAATGAAAACGATCTAGGGTTATGAGCTATCTAACATTCCTATTATATTCTTCAATTGAATTGACTAACTAATTTATCTAGTTTATTGGTTGACAGGGTTAATATTGCTCATAAGAATCTGTCGAGTTCTTACTTGCCTATTCAAGCTAACTTAACGCCTATATGTCTATGGAGTTAGAATCAACAAGAACGCATTTATAATTCCTGTATTTCAACCAAGCAAGACAATTAAGTATATGTCTATCCTAATTGCGAATTCGTTCCCCGATGCCCAGGTTCAAGAACTTTCTCTACTCAATCCTATATGCAATCTAGAATTCCCACTTTCGAGTTCAACTCTAGATTCGTAGATAGTACTCAATTGGTGATCAAGCAATCAAATAATTAAGTGCAGGATTGAATAAATAAACCAATATAATAAACTAAGAAATCAAAATCAATATCCGAATAACAATAGTCATGAAAGAACCACAACCCTAGAACGTGAAGTTTAGCTCCACATAGACATGGTAGCAAAACAACAAATCATACAAAGAAACATAAAAAGACTGAGTTGGTGGAAGAAAAGATGAAACCCGGCCTCCACGATGGCTCTGTGCTTGTGTTTTCCTCTCAAAAACGTCCTCCTCCAAGCGTGGTGTGTGTTCCCCCACGTGAATTCTCCTCCAAAGTATGTTAGATCCCCTCCAAATTAGGTTTAGAACTCCTTAAATACAAGTTGGAACCGTGTAGAGCCGAAATAACCTTGTCCCGGACAAAATAAGAAAACTCCTGCCTCACAGCGTCCAGGCCAGCGCCTAGCGCTGGTCTTTGGTTGATCTGCCCTTTCCCCTCCTTTCTTCGTAGATTATTAGCCCCGGGACACCTATACGAAAAGCTCAGTGTTCAACCAAGTTTGTTCAGTGGTCGTAAGCTTATAAATCTGACCCAAATTCTCCATTTTGGTACACGCCAAAGCGTTCCATTTCGGCGGATTGAAAGAGCCATCAATCACTATGATCTCTTTCTTAGAAAAGAAATTGCGTAAATTCTTCCTTTTTTTCTCCCATGCTTTCCGTTGGTCAACAACCAACTAAAGTGCTCTATACTTCTTCACTACTCGTACAGGGAAGGTGGAAGAAATGAAGTCTCTCTTTTTTTGGGGGGAGCAGAGCAATCAAAGAATGAACCAAACCAAATGATTGTTCTAGAATGGCTATTCCTCACAATTGCTCCTTGTGATGCAGCGGAACCATGACAATTAGGATCTCAAGACGCAACAACACCTATAATGCAAGGAATAACAGACTTACATCACGATGTCTGAAAGCATTATGTTTTTACGTTCCAATTCCTTCAAACACTTTAATTCACTTCTTTGTATTTGTTGTTTATTTAGTATGTAATCACGAGGATAATGATGATGTCCTCCTTTTTTGTCTCATCTCTTTTTTTCCTTTTTTTTTCTTTCATATTTTATTTAATTTGCTCCAAATCTCTTCATCTTCACATTGCTTTATTTCTACACAGTTAAAATATAATATTAAGCACAAAATAATATAACTAATACTCAAAAGATGATTAAAAGTACTAGAATATGAGATAACAATGGGTAAATATATGCATATTTGGCCGAACATCAGTCCACAACCTTTTTAGTCCTCACAAATTTGAAGACCTCATTGGACTGCAAAGCGCCTTACATACAGTAAAAACTTAAGAACTTAGGTAAAACGTTAAATACTTAAGCAAAGTTTAATCACCCGATGCAGGTAAGTTTTTACTCCCTATCTACGTATGATCCCATACGGGACTGCTTGCCAAGCTACACAAACACTTAATTTGCTTATAGTCGCAAAAGTTTTCCTATAAAGGGGCTGGCTTCAACAACCCATAAGGGACGGTTTGCCAAGCTACACAACTCAGAAAACTTTTGTACTATAACCAACGTTAGCTGTTTATAACTCATAAAACTTTCGTACTTACAATAATCTAACTTTCTTAGAGTATCCTTACTCTATTTTCATACATGGACCGGCCTTTCCATCCATTCGAAAGAAAGAACAAGAGGGAAATTTAGAAAGCACTCATATGTAATATATCACAAGAAGTTTTACAAAGGTTACAAGATGATTGCAAGATGATCTTCCAACTACTACAAGACCTCCTTTATATAGGGTTAGGAGGTTATTACAAGATAAACTTACATGATAAAATAAACCTATCTTCCATGGCAAACTTATCTTACAAGTGGGTCCTTCTAAGCATGTGAAGGACTTTAGGCAAAACAACTAAAAAACACCTGAAAACATGTGAAAGGGGTGAAATATACATGGTGTAGCATGTGAAAGTATGTGGGAGCATGTGACGCCATGTGAAAGTATGGTGTTGCATGTGATGAAGCATGTGGAGGCATGTGGAAGCATGTGAAAACAAGTTGAAGTGGGGCCCGGATAATATGGAAAGATGTGGAAATTTGTCTTGGCTTGGGTATGATATTTTTTAGAGTTTTTTAGTGGCTAATCTAGGATTATGGTGGGATTATCAGGGATTTAGGTAATTATTCTTCATTGATTCTAGGGTTGTCTTCTAGGCATCTTTTCAAAGACCTTGTGTAGTAACGCCTGGAATTTGACGGTCCTTCTTCGCGGTGCTCTTTCTCTTTTGGATTGAGAGATGTAATCCGCAACCTTAACCTGAAAATGTCTTGAGTGATCTTTTCTCGGATGACTTCGTATGGGGTTTGATATTCTTTTGCTGCTGCCCGGACTCTTTCCAAGTGAGGGTGATTGCTTGTATAATTCCAGCTTGCCCAATCTTTTTGCCATATCTCTTTCGGAATGCACCTATTTTGCTGAAAAAGGATTCTTTGTGCCTCGCTATATTCTTCCTCCATTAATAAAATGGACACGGGAAATTTCCACTAGAATGATGCCTCTGCTTGCGCCTGGACTTTTCCATTAAAAATCTTTACTGGCCTATGAAACATGAATACATTTGCTGTGTAGGAATCATTGAAACATAGCAAACATATTTTAAGAGCTGGTGCAATGTTATCGAAATCCTTGAAGATGTTTCATTTGAATTCCATGAAAATATAATACTGATGGCATAGGTACCAGAAAAACCATAATAGTTCTTGTGGAAAATCCTTGGCTTGAGCTATGAATATATGGCAGAACGGATATTCTGGATTGACCCCATATGGCTTGAGAATGGATCCTCCATGTTGTCGGAAAACTTGGAGCTCGTAATGAGTTCTTCTTTCCATAATAATTGACGGATCAAAGGGATCCATGAGGTTGAACAATTCCGGTGGATGATCTGTTGGCTTTGATGAACTTGTTCCTGGTAAACTTGAAAACATGAAGATGTGACTGATTAGCTTTTGCTTTGTCTTCAGTTTTGCTGGGGAAAATCTCTTCGAGAATTCTTCCGGTCGAGACAGAAAATCTGCGAGAATATTATCCTTTCCTTTCAGGTGCCTGACTTCAAACTTGTATGGAGAGAACCATTGAGCCCACTTGAGAATCTGAGGATTGGGAATAATTTTGGCATTTAGCTGAATCATCTTTGGGAAGGCCTTCATATCCATTTCTATCAGAAATTCTGTATGAATAAGGAAGAAATTAAATTTCTTGATTCCATTCTTTACTGCAAGAATTTTCTTGAAAGTGGAGTGATAATGTCGCTCGGCATCTTTGACGCCATGGGCTCATATCTTTTTTCTGGGATTGGTTCATCTGTCATGCCTTCTTGTTCCTCATCTACTTCAGATATTTCTGGGTCTCTTGGCTGGTTTACAAATATTGGGGGATCGTCTTCTTCGGCAGAGTTCGCTGTGGATTCATTGCTTGATTGAGAGCTATCTTCCATTGTTTCATCTTCTGATGAATTTAGAGATTCCGACCATGGAGTATCTTCCTCTGATATGTATCTTGGCTGGGAGACATAGAGGCCTGGAGCCTTTTGGTTAGAGATTATCAGATTTTCGGGATTCGATCCTTTTGAACTTTCTCCTTGGTCTCGCCTTTTCTTGGTTTGTTTTTGTGCTGCAAGGGCATCTTTCCTTTCCCAAACCAATTTTGCGATATCAAAATCATGTTCTTCTTTTGCTGGTTGGGTGAAAGAAATTGGATTTTGCGAGGTAGATGGAAAGGTAGAAAAGGTGTAGTCCAATTTAGGTGGGGAATATGCTTGTGGGGACATAGGGAAGAAGGTAGGCTTTGAAGGGAAAACTGGGGGTTTTTGTGGCTCAAAGTGTTCATTTCTCAAAAGTTGGATTTGTTCCTTGATGGAAATCGTCTCTTTTTGTTGTTGTTGGAAAAATTGGAAAAGTGAAGTTCCTGGCGGACAAATCTCATATTGTAAATTTGCTAACCTTAGTTCCAAAGCTTTGATTAGTCCGGCATGTTGAGACGATGTCTGCTCCATTTTCTTCTCAATTGTTTGCACTTTGCTCATCATTTTGTTCTTTGTATGGGCCACATTCTTTATGGTGTTGCCAATGTTGTTCAGGACTTTGTTTTGGCAGATGGAGTTTTCTGATTGCCAATTTATTGTTGCTTCAATGTCACTCGTTGGGGGTTTTTCTCCAGAAGGTAGTACTATATTTTTCTTGGGGATTTTTTGGGCATGACTGATACCCTCTTTTTCGAAAGATTGAAGTGGAGGACACTCTTGGGAGTGGCTGGAACTTGAAGGACTCATCATAAATATTTGCGGATATGTAGACTTTTGGGTTGATGGAGTTTTAGGTTCAGGTTGCTTTTTCGATTCTGGGTTACGAGGTGATGGTGGTTTGGGTTTTGGGGTGGTTTCACTATCATCCCAACTTGGAGTGAATTTTTCTGGTAATTTTGGCCATTCCTGGGGTTCATAACTAACAAGAAATTCATATTTACCTGGACGGCTTAATGAGCCAATTGAAGGATCTTTATTTTAATATTTGGCTTGAAATTGCTTTTCAGTAGCTTTCTCCTTTTTCTTGGATTTTGGATGGTGATGTTCATCATATTCTCCAATTGGATCTTCTAAAAAGTCTTGACTGGTGAAATCAAGATCCCATGGGCAGTGACCAGTGAAGGGGCATTTGAACCACCACATTCTTTTTCCTTCTTTGTCAAAATATTGGCACCAGTTATGTTCTTCCATGATGCTTTGTATATTCCAGAAAAACTCTCCATCAGGTTCTGGGTATGTATCTGTGGTATCTTTGGGTTGAATCATTTGGCAAGAGAAGATGGTTTTATTGGGTTTTTTGAGATGGGAATGGTCAATGCTTATACAAACGGTTTTGTCACTTCTTTTGGTAAAAGTTGGTTCACCAGATTGCAGAGGTTCTTCAGGTTCCCTTAGCTTTTCGTAATTTGTAATCCAAGAGTCAAGAAGAATTTTGACTAGCTCATCTCTAGAAATCTGTCTGGGTATTTGGGTGCACATGGTATTTCCTTTGGTAGCATCAATATTTAAGAGTAAAGCATTTTCTCCTCTGGGGAGAAAGAGATCCATGGCATGATTTTGGACTCGCCATGCTATTTGGTGGTGAAGAGTAGCTTGGATGGAATGTTTTGCTTGTGGGGCTCCTTGGATTCGGACTTGGATTTTTAGAGCTTCGGTTAGGTATGGGTCATAAAGGGACATGTTGAAATTTGGAAAGATAGTTATGAAGACAGTCCCGGCATTTAAGGTAACTTCTGCAGTACCCAAATTTGCATGTTGGTATTCCAAATATCTTGTATCTAGAAGAGAAAGTCGAGCTACGACAGGTTGACCTTTTCTTCCGTGGTATGTTAAAGCGATTCGGATAGCACCAAAATGAATATGGGTAAAACCATGATCTCTCCATTGTCTGGGAAAATCATCTGGTATTTCAAGAGTGATGAATTGTTCCTCTCGAGTAGCAAGAATAGGATGCTGGTCAAGTTTTGAGGCAGCAACATATTCTTTAACTCCTTTTGGTCTGTGTTGGACTAAGGAACGAATTTGGGTCCAGGGTGCAAAGGATTTTTTGGCACAAGCTGAGTAAGGGTTTATGAGGGGTAGTTCAGTGGAAGATACTTTTTGTTCATCAGGTAGTATATCTACTTCATAGAGGTAATCATATTTTTTGGACAAGGTTTTATATAGAGTAGGGGACATATTCATTTTTGCAAGGGAAGAGGATGATGGAAATGACTCAGACATATTTAGTAAACTGTTCCTCCCTCCGAAAGGATGGGCTGGCTCTGATACCACAGTATAAAGAACAGAGCAAGATACTCCAAGAAAGCAAACTAAGCCACTACTTCACAGCCTCCGACTGCCATACCAGATCCTGCCTCCGGACCATCTACTTCCATGCCTTTAGCAGTTCCATCCTCCTCAGCATATCCATTGACGGCTCACAGGTTGAGCCAAACACTCTCCAGTATCAACAACTGGATGCAGGCAGCAACTTCTAAGCTGTCTGTGCTATACAGTTCTGTGGCAGCCCAGTCAACCCCCGCACAGCCCTAGGTGCCAGCTTCAGTGGAGGTGTCCCTTAAGGAGCTTCTGGACAACCAGAAGAAGCTCCTGGACAACCAAAAGCTGATTATGGATGCTCTTGCAGTTCAAGGAAAATCACTTCAGAAGCTGAGTGAACAAACAAAGAAGCTGAGAAAGACTCGGGCCTCGAAGGAGTCGGTGAAGCAGTTGAGAGGAGAGGTAGAGAAGATGAAATCAGCTGGAGACCTACCATTGGAGTTACTATTACAGGACCAGCCTCCAGAAGCTCATACTGAGCAGGTTCAGGAGTAGGAGACTCAAGGAGAGCCCAAGAGGAGGAGAGTGATGCCCCGGGTAGATGATGTAGATATCCAGATGGAGGAGCCGGAGGGAGGTGCCTCTAACCAGCCACAGGTCCCCTTGCCAGATGATCCCGGCACCCAGCCACAGGACCCCATGCAGACGGAGGACCCATAGGGAGTTTTCTTTACTCTCTAACCCTCTCTTTTTGTTCTTATTTTTGGTTAGTTAGCATTGAGGACAATGCTAGCTCTCATTTGAGGGGGTGGTCCTACTTTTTGATGATTTGGTAGTTGGTCTGTAATGATGATACTATTTTTTCTCTCCTTTATGCTTATTTTGCACTTTTGGTACGTACATAACTTTGTTTCACTTTTCGCTATTTTCAAATTTCGGTATGTATATAAAGTTACTTTTTCATGTATATATTCATCCCTCTTATGTATATTCGGCTAATTCCCCTATTGTACATATTTAGTTTACTTTCCGCATTTTACTTCATAGCTTCTTTTACAATTTTCCTTAATAGCATAGCTTCTTGTTTCATTTAGTAGCTTCTTTTTCGGTTCGTAGCTTCTTATTTTACGAGTTTTTTTTTGTGTTCAATAAGCCTTTGGTTTTCTTAATGCCACGGCTCTTTCCAAAGGTGGAGTTTGTGTGAACCGGGTGGCTCTTCCTGATTATGGATGGCATGACAACCTTCTTAAGGGTTTGAGTCTGTTTCTTTTCATTTTTGGTGTAAATAGTAGCTAGTGAGTAATAGTGCCTCAGGCAAAGCTTCACTTGGGCCTAACACATTTGCCTTTGACCTTATGATTAGAAACAAATTGGTGTGTATAGGATGGTGATAGTTGTGACCTTGAGACTCTTGTGTTGACTAAACAATCATCAAGTGGTTTTTCGGAACCATTTGCGTTGCTCAAATCTTAGCTAAGGTTGTTGTGGGCCCCTGACTCTGTCTCTTTAGCAATCTTATAGCTTGTGTGGTCAGGTATTGACTTGCAAGTCCAAGTCCCGTGCCAATGAGTCTAGAACTTTCCCTAAATGTTTGTTGAAGCGAAATCCTAAGTGTAGCTCGACTTGAGAAGTGATTATAGGCTCTCTTTGATCCTAATTGAGACTTGAAAACATCCATAGCCCACCAATGATGATATCCCTAGTCAACCCCATTGAGCCATAAACCTTATTCTTTAAGAAATCATGATACAAACCTTTATCCGTTCTAAAATGATCCTCTCTTGGTACCCGATCTTTCCTTAGCACAAGGCAAAAGCACAAGTTTGGGGGGAGAGACGAGGAATGCAAAAGTGATAAAAGGTACAAAATGAAGAAAGGAAAGGCAAAAAGAAAAAGAAAGAAAAGCCAAAAAGTCAAAAAGAAAGTGAACAATGAAGAAAAAAATGAAGGGAGTCAATAAAAGCAAAAATGAAAGGCTTGGAAAGACTAGAAAGGAAAAAAAAAGAATTGAAATGAACAAGAAAGAGTGATAGTGTGTCTCTCTAGCCCCTAAAGAAGTAGTAAATGACTCAAAGAGTCAAGAAAATGTGTGCCAAAATGAAGTAAATGAAGTGATTAAGGGAAGATGAAACCTTCCTAGACCAATATATATATATATCCCACCCTGAACCAAAAGCCTTCATTACATCCCAACAAAAGTCCTACATGATCATGAGTTGAGTGAGCTTACATCAGTGGTGACTCACATGAGGGGAAAGTTTATGGTACTTAGAGTCGGACTTGTGACTTTCCTTTGAGAGAGGTGACTGTGTTTCCCAAAAATCCTCGTTCTGAGTGCTACAATCTAAAAGTGAGGTTTTGCTTATGGAGAGTTGAGGAGTATGAGTTTGGGTTCCACAATGACCAAAGTAGTAGAAAGAGTTTCCTTGATGAGTTGAGTCAACTCTTGATGCTTTTGAGTCACACTAAATCCATGGTGCTTAAAACAGGTTGAGTGTTGTTAATGACGCATTTGAGTAGAGGGAAATTGTTAGTCCCAACTGATGCTAGATGAGGTCACTTTAGGAGAGCTGAATTTTCTTTTCTCTTATCTTAAGGAGGTGGGAATTACTTTATTTTCTTGAGGACAAGCAAAAGCTTAAGATTGGGGGAGTTGATAACTAGGGATTCTAGTCTATTTTACACTCCTTTTTGCTTAAGTTTTGGATTAAAAGTGTATACAAGTAATCCCAAAAGCTAACATGTTATGCTTGTTTGCAGTGTTTGGACAAAAAGAGACAAGGAAGTCAAAAACCAGCTCAAAAAGGAGTGAAACCTGTACAAGTGCAAAGCTGAGTCAACTGAGCGCTACAGCGGAAAATCAACCGCGAACGCGGAGGGTCCACCGCTGAGGCGGTCTTGTTTTCGCGCTCAGCGGTGGCAAACTTTAGAGAGTATGTTTTTGAGTCCTGCAAGTCACCGCTGACCGCGATGCTTTTGTGCGGCAGCGGTGCCTATACCGCGGCGGCGATACTTTTATCGCGGTCCGCGGCGGAAAAGATTCAGAGAGAGGCTTTTTAAGTCACCGCTGACCGCGATGATTTTGTGCGGCAGCGGTGCCTGTACCGCGACAGCGGTCGTTTTATCGCGATCAGCGGAGGAGAGATTCATAGAGTCCGAAGTTGAGCTGAAAGTTGAAGACCACGGTCCACGCTTGATTTTATGCTGCCGCAGTAGCCTCACCGCGACAATGGTCCATTTTTCGCTGTCAGCGGTACCTCCATAGGGGCATTTTTGTCCAAAAAATTTAGCTGTGTATAAATACTTCTTTTTCAGATTTTTAGGTCATCTGTTAATTAGCTGGGCATGTGAACCGCCTACTTTTGCCTTTTTGAGTAATTTTATAGCTAGTTTAGCAATTAATCTTAGATCTTCATCTTGTAATTACTTTTTATGGGTTATTATTCATCTAAATCTTTGATTTCTTCAGTTATTATGAGTAGCTAGACTCATTAGCTAGGGTTGTGGCTCAATCCTAGTGTGGGTATTTAATGGGTCTTCTATTTTAGGGCTTTAATGTTTATGGGTGAATGATATTTGCTCTAGTTTGCGCTTTTAATGTTGAATTGGTGGTTGCAAACACTAATTTGTACCTTTTGACTTAGGCTCTTCTTGAGAAAGAGAGCCCAAGTTTAGGAAATTCAGACCAACAAGGAATTGGGGTGCATTCTATCTCATTCAAGAGATCGATAGCCCCAATTAAAGGGTTAAACCTAGAGATAGTAATACCTGACTTGAGCCAACTTTGCTTGCACAAATTTGAACACCCAATTGGGCTTGAGAAAGCCAATTAGGGCAAAATCACTCAAACTACCGAGAGGTATAGAGTGAGTAGTTTCGTGCATTGGCTATATCACAATCCCAACTATAACAATTTTGCCCTATGTTTTAGATCCCGTTAGATACTCACCTAGGAGTAAGTCACTTCCCTAGTGCCTTTCCATCAATTAAGAAAACCTTACAAAAATATCATACACAGTCTAACTACTTGCTCCATTAGTATAAAAATAGAATAGTAAACAAACAAGAATGATTGGAAGTGCAATTAAGAACATCGCACATTGCTAGACTAGATTGTAGTATAGTGGTAAGTATTCCCGCATGGCACGCGGGTGACCCGGGTTCGATCCCCGACAACGGCGCCAAAAAGTTGATCGAATCCAACCCTACACCACTATAGAGTGGCAAGAGTGGTCGATGTAGCTTTTACCCGATAAGTCAGGATCGAATCCACAGAGAGCTAAGAAAGGTTTGGAATTAGATACCTATCTAATCTAGCAATGTGCGATGTTCTTAATTGCACTTCCAATCATTCTTGTTTGTTCACTATTCTATTTTTATACTAATGGAGCAAGTAACTAGACTAAGTATGATATTTTTATAAGGTTTTCTTAATTGATGGAAAGGCACTAGGGAAGTGACTTACTCCTAGGTGAGTATCTAACGGGATCTAAAACTTAGGGCAAAATTTCTATAGTTGGGATTGTGATATAGCTAATGCCTCAAAACTACTCACTCTATACCTCTCGGTAGTTTGAGTGACTTTGCCCTAATTGGCTTTCTCAAGCCCAATTGGGTGTTCAAATTTGTGCAAGCAAAGTTGGCTCAAGTCGAGTATTATTATCTCTAGGTTTAACCCTTTAATTGGGGCTATCAATCTCTTGAATGAGATAGAATGCACCCCAATTCCTTGTTGGCCTTAATTTCCTAAACTTGGGCTCTCTTTCTCAAGAAGAGTCTAAGTCAAAAAGGCACAAATTAGTGTTTGAAACCACCAATTCAACATTAAAAGCACAAATCAGACCAAATATCATTACCCATAAACATTAAAGCCCAAAAGTAGAAGACCCATTAAATACCCACACTAGGGTTTAGCCACAACCCTAGATAATGGGTCTAGCTATTCATAATAACTGAAGAAGTCAAAGATGTAGATGAATAATAACCCATAAAAGTAACTACAAGATGAAGATCTAAGATTAATTGCTAAACTAGTTATAAAACTACTCAAAAAGGCAAAAGTAGGCGGTTCACGTGCTCAGCTAATTAACAGATGACCTAAAAATCTGAAAAAAGAAGTATTTATACACATCTAAATTTTTCGGACAAAAATGCCCCTGCGGAGGTACCGCTGACAGCAGAAAATGGACCGCTGTCGCGGTGAGGTTACCGCGGCCGCATAAAATCAAGCGCAGACCGCGGTCTTCAACTTTCAGCTCAACTTCGGACTCTCTAAATGTCTCCTCCGCTGACCGCGATAAAACGACCGCTGTCGTGGTAGAGGCACTGCTGCCACATAATTCCACCGCGGTCAGCGGTGACTTGAAAAGCCTCAAATTGCATCTCTCTGAATCTTTGCCACCGCAGACCGCGATAAAAGTACCGCGGCCGCAGTACAGGCAGTCGTCACTACTTTTCCTTTAAGAAGCATTTTACATAAACCCGAGTTGTCGGGGAGGCTGGCTAAATGGGCCATCGAGCTTAGTCAGCACGACATCACATACCAGCCTCGAACAATAATAAAGTCGCAAGTGCTCGCCGACTTCGTCGCTAACTTTAGCGCAAAAGTAATGCCGGAGGCCGAGAAGGAAGATGCTCATGCTTCTCTTCAAACACAAGACCTCTGGGTCCTGTACGCCAATGGTACATCCATTGCTTTCGGATCCGGATTGGGACTCGTGCTCGAGGTCCCAACCGGTGAAGTAATTCGCCAGTCCATAAGATGCCCAGATATGACTAACAACGAGGCCGAGTATGAGGCCGTAATCGCAGGGTTGAGGCTAGCACTCAAATATGGGGCGAAGCGGCTGAAACTCCGTTGTGATTCTCAGCTCGTGGTCAACCAAGTTACAAGGTCTTACTAAATCAAAGAACAAAGGTTGCAAAAATATCAAGCCGAGATATGTAAGTTGCTGTCCTATTTTGACGAATTCCAGCTCGATCGGATCCCGCAAGCTTAGAACATCGAAGCAGACGGCCTCGCCAAGTTGGCCACCGCCACCAGAAGCATCAAGACCGGGGATAAAAGCGTAGTCCATCTCCTTAATTTGTCACTAGACCAAAGCGAGGTAAAATCTGTAAGTTTAACTTGGGACTGGTGTAATTCGCAATTGTATTATTACCTACTTGCAGGATGGCACCCTCCCACACGACAAAAAAGAAGCTAAAAATCTAAGAATGTAAGCGGCCAGATAGAGCCTCATTTATAACAACTTATACAAGAGAACATACGGTGGCCCTCTAGTGAAGTGTTTAGGTCCGAATCAAACCCAGCACGTTCTCGAGGAAGAATATGAAGGCCATCGCGACGCTCATTCTTGTGACCGAGCACTTGTTAGGTGCCTCATACGGGCCGGGTACTTCTGGCCCACCATGAAGAAGGAAGCCTAGGAGATGATATGGGAGAAAAGTAAGAAATACGCCCCGATAATTCACCAAGCGGGCGAGCACCTTCATTCGGTCACGTTTCCATGGCCATTCATCAAATAGGGAATGGACATCGTGGGTCAGCTCCCGCCGGGGTGAGGTAATGTAAGATTTTTCTTTGTTCTAACTGACTATTTCTCTAAATGGATAGAAGCAGGAGCATTTGCCCAAGTGCGCGAACAAGAGGTAATCGCCTTCATATGGAAAAACATCATCTACCAATTTGGCCTACCCAAGGAAATAAGTTGCGACAAGGGGCCCCAATTCACTAGAAAGAAAACCACCGAATTCTTCGAGAAATGTCACATTAAGAGGGTACTTTCAACTCCTTATCACCCAGCGGGAAACGGGAAGGCAGAATCCTCCAATAAGTCTATATTAAACATAATAAAGAAGAAACTTGAAGAAGCCAAGGGACTGTGGCCAGAAATACTCCCAGAAGTATTATGGGCGCACAGGACCACATCGAAGACGAGCACATGGGAGACGCCCTATTCACTGGTCTACGGAACTGAAGCAGTTATACTGGTCGAGGTCGGAGAACCCAGCCGAAGGTACTCCCATGAAAGCAACACCAACAAAGACAAGAGTAGGAGACAAGAGCTCGATGAGGTCGGAACGAAGAGATATGGCATACATTAGGATGGTCACCCAAAAACAACAGACGGAACGTTACTACAACAAAAAAATCAAAGGTCCAATCGCTCAAGATCGAGGACTACATACTCAAAGCCAAAACCCAACCAAACGATTGGAATATCAGCCACCTCAAATACTTCAACTTCTAGAAAATACGAAGTGCCCCCAAGTCGTACTCTTTTTTCCATCACTTGAGTTTTGTCCCATTAAGGTTTTTTCAAGGAGGGTTTTAACGAGGCGACGAGAGGGACACTTCGAGTCAAATTATACGAAGAGCAGACTAATTTCTTTTTCGCTGCCCGACTCCTCAAGATTCTCCAAGTCGATCAATGAAGGGACTAGAAACACTGGGACTGGAACTGGAATGTCAGCCAACACCCAAAATTCGTAACTTTCTCCAAGTAATAGAAATTCACTTTTATCGAAATTTCAACTTAACGAAAGGTTAAGTTCGACCAATCTCGAACAAACACCAACTAGCGTCGGCCGCAACTTAACGAAAGGTTATGTTCAACTAACCTCGAACAACACCTACTAGCCCTTGGACGCAACTTAATAAAAGGTTAAGTTCGACCAAGCTCGAGCAAACACCTACTGGCCCTCGGCCGCAACTTAACGAAAGGTTAAGTTCGACTAAGCTCGAACAACACTTACCGTCCCTCGGCCACATCTTAATAAAAGGTTAAGTTCGACCAAGATCGAACAAACACTTACTGGCCCTCAGACACGCCTTAATAAATGGTTAAGTTCACTTACTAGACCTCGTCCACGTCTTAATAAAAGGTTAAGTTCGACCACGTCTTTAAATGTAAGAAATTATTTTTCCTAGTCATTCTGCCACTTGTTGCATGAATACTTGACTTATCTTAGTGCCCACACATATTGGAATTCCATGCAACCCATATGATCTCGAATATTACATGTGATTTTTACTTCCTATTCATTAGTCACGATAGGTGCCACTTTCTTATGGAGTGTATACGATGTTGTAGTGAGACTGCTGTTACAAGATCATTTCTTCTTTAGGTCACTATGCTTAGGTCAAAACCTTCTTCCTTATTTCCTCAGGTAGTCTTTCGTTGTAGTACTTAGGGGAGACCCTCTGATTCCTATAATGCTACGAGCTTAATACATCATATACCCGAATGGAATTTTTGATGTTCTTACTCGCCTACAAATATCCTTAGTTACTTATATCTGCGCCCTTGTGCTCGTAGGGTTGCTTCTGAACTGAAATGTTGACTATCTCCCCAGCGGAACTTTATTTTATTTCCATAACACTTATATGGTACCTTTAACTACCCCAAACTACTATCTGAACATTTCTTAAGGATCACAAAGTCATTATATCTGCGAGACTAAATTCCCTATGTTTGGTTTCCCCTATTTATCTTGCACGATCTGTTGATTTATCTGTATCTTCTAGTCTAGCCATAACTAGAATCTTCCTAAATCAACTACTAACTACTCGTTGGTCCATTCTCATATCTATATTCTGCGTAATCTCTCTTGGGTTATGTTCTTTGTCTTAGCTTACCCCTCACACTGGATCCTTGTGTATCGAGTGTCCATTCGCATTTATTTATCAATAACAACCTGGACGGGAACTCTTACTGCCTCTCCCCGGCATCTGGCTTGCATAATGTTCTGGATTCGTATCATATCTACGGAATTTGAATAAACGAAATCTCATTCATTTTACTTTTTCTTACCGCATTCTTTCTTTACTATTCCATAGTTACCCGAACCACATAACTCCGACTTAATACCATATCACACCATCTTCTCTCCTTTAGGGTAGTATTAACATTTAATGCTATGAAGATTTAAAAATGTTTTTCAAATGTTCACCGACTCTTACTCGCTTTGTGGTAACCCTTCAGTACCAAAGATAACTGAAATTTTTACGCACGAAGGTGATACCTAGTGTAACTGGCACACTTGGTCCCTTAAGCTTAACTCTACTCACAGTTCTTGCTTTAGGGAAGTGTCTTCCCAAATGAACTTGAAAGGTTGTTCTTCTCTTATCCATTCTATTATTGCCGGAATGCTATCTCTGAAATTCTGACGATGCCAACTATTATCAAATCTTCTGATCCTTAATTCACGTTTAGTATATCTTGTTCACCAGACCATACTGATTTCTATTACTCCGGGGGTCTAACTTAGCCTTCTAGTAATCACGTACGAGTCACCAACTCATTTCACAAAATGAGGGTATGACTTTATGGCTTATACAGTTTATTTTCTCAAGGCCAGTCACCTCTAGTCTTTTCCTTCACTTGACTATAGACTTTGTCAGTCTGTCTTATTTTGATTTACCGTTATAACCCATTTATCACATCTTACTCATAATGCTTCATTTACTGTCTTCTTATTCTCCGGCTAATATTTTTGTCTATCACTTTACTATGAAAACT
Organism: Nicotiana attenuata; assembly: GCF_001879085.1. Taxonomy (NCBI): domain Eukaryota; kingdom Viridiplantae; phylum Streptophyta; class Magnoliopsida; order Solanales; family Solanaceae; genus Nicotiana; species Nicotiana attenuata. The sequence goes on along the minus strand of NW_017671060.1, from coordinate 69,515 downwards.
TCAACAAAATATTCTTTCACTTTTAGCTCCCCTTGATCTATCTACTGGCTCTTCGGGTCGCCTAGCATTCTCTCTTTACTAGGGACGAGAGCCATACAAAGGTAACTATTTATCCCTTCTAGGATTCCAGTGCCAATCTTCTAAATTTTTATGGGCATTCTAGTATTCATATCTAAATATACCATTCTGGAGTGCACCATCGGGGTGTCTCAAAAGGAGAACTATTATCACATTTGCAATATCCTTCGGAAATCTCAGCTAATGCTAACAATCCATCCACCATTTTGGGATACTCTAACCCCAGCTGGATCCTGATATCCCATCCTTCTCTTAAACAATATATGTTAGCTCTCATAAGGCATAACTGAGATGGGTGTGGAAGATTGTATATATCTCTATTACTGTTTAAAGTAACTTAGAATGCTTATATTTCTCCGCCTGAATTGTAAATACCAATAAACTTCACTAACTGGGTACCTTGTACCCTTCTTCACCTTGCTTATTTTACTTGTTGAAACTTGTATCTACCTTCTGAGTTCCGATTCTCTCGTTGATTTAAACCATATGGATGGATAGATATTCATGTCTTAGGGCTCCTTATCAAGAAGCTTACACGTCTTAGTACACACATGATCTTCTGATGACCTCACATTTACTCATGATAAGCATGATGCAAAATCGAGTTCCTCTAACTCAACTCTTCCACAACCACATTCATTCTCTTACCAACTGTGTTTCTGGATGTAGGTATCGTCGTATTATGAATAAAACAGAATTTAGGAGTTCTAATTCTTACAACTGAACTCTACCACACGATCTAGAGTAAGAAGAAAGAGTGATAGTCCTAAATGCCCTATAGCCTCCTACTTATAAGTGTGGTGCACAACACACCCATAAAAAAGACTCTACTAGACATGGCTTGTCGACTCCCTAGGACAGTACTACTATGATACTAAGTTTGTCACGACCAATATCGGAGGGCCGCGACGGTCACCCGATGTCTTACTCAATTGAGTACCAACATAGCATATCTTTCTTATCACACCATCATGGGTAAATGGGCCAGAAACGCCGCCATGCAATAACAAGAATAAAACATAAGGGAATATCTACGTAGGACGCCCCAACATGATATACAAACTTAAACATGTGACATACGTGCCTATAAGGCCGACATGATCATTTGTACAATCAAAACATAGGCCGACAAGGCCATAAGAGTATCCATATACATGACATATGTCTACAAGCCTCTAAGAGTACATAAACGTCATAAAGGTCGGGAGATGGTGATAAGTGGAGAATTTGACTACTTATTAGCGGCTTTTAGCTTTTGTTTTAGTCTAAAAGAGTTAAATTGTGTTCCCGAAACTCATAAAATGTGCTAAATTGCAGGGATATTGGAAGATGGCCTCCCGAGATGAAATCCAACTCAAAAAGGAGTAATCTAAACTCGAAGCCATAAAAGGCACATAAGCTCACAAGTGCGGATCGTAGAATTTCATCTGCGGCCGCAGATGATGAAGGAAAAGCCAACAGAGTTTGGTGCAAAGTGCATGTCCGCACTTTAATTGTGCGGCCGCAAAAGCTGGGCCCGGAGCAAAGTTCAAAGAAAAGGAATTCCAATTCCATCAAAAGTGCGGACCGCACAAGAATTGTGCGACCGTAGAAGAATCACCTTACAGCCGCAGGAGTAAAATTGCGAACCCCAGAAGATCAAGTGCGGCCACACATGTAAAAGTGCGGACCGCAGAAAGAGTGCCTTGTAACCGCAAATCAGAATTATGCAGCCGCAGACTTCCAGTCCTGTCAAGTTGAAGAAAAGTGCGGACTACACATGGAATTGTGCGGCCGCAGAACCTTCTGAATGGCATTTTTGTTCGAAATTTCCAGCCCTGTATAAATAGACGAGTTTCACAATTTTAGGTCAACTTTTGACATCAGCAGCTACAGTAACAGTTTCTCTTTGCTTCTTTTAGTAGTTTTTCATATTTTGGGATATTTTATCATAGATTTTATTATTTTGATTTTACAATATGAGTTTAATTAACATCTCTTCTTCAATTTCTTCAATTTCAAGCATGAGTAGCTAAATTTTTACTAGGGTTGTGACCCAACCCTAGTGTATGAACCTTATGGGTGTTTAATTTAATGCTTGTTTATGGCTGGGTGTTTATTTTTTAGCCTTGTTCATGTTTTATTTTGTGGAATTAATGGTTGCAAACATTAGTTCATGCCTATTTGACTAAGTCTTTACTTGAGAAAGAGGGACTTAGTCTAGGAAAACTTGGCTAACAAGAATTTGGGTCAATCGAGAGATTGATAATCCCAATTAAAGATTTCAACCTAGAGATAGTAATAACACCTTGAGCTTTTATCAAACGTTTGTGCAATACCCATTTGGACTTGAGGAAACCAAATTTGGCAAAATCACTCTCTGACCGAGAGGTATTGAGTGGGTAATTGAGTGTTGATAGCTATAATACACCCCCATCAACAAAACAAATATTATGGTTTATATTCCATTAGGCAAACACCCGGTTAACGGTCATAGCCCTAGGCTTTTTACAAAACTTGAAAAACAACAAAAACAATTTCTTAGTTTCATTTCTTAACTTAGCAATCTTAGTTTAAAATAGACATAGAAAATAATCCCAATTTGTGGACGTGTAAATTGAGATAGTTCAAACACACGTACTATAATATATACTCCTAACTCCCATATATAGCTCCCTGTGGAAATCGACCCCGACTCTTGTAGGGTATTACTATTGCAATCGACCGTTTTATATCTTTGATTTGTGGTGTGAATTGGATGAGACCAATTTTTGGCGCCATTGACGGGTAGCTAAAAAATGATTTTAGCTATATATTTGGTTTTGTGTGTGGATTGTGTTCTTTTCCTTCCGTGTTACTAATTTTTGGCGAATCAATTGTAGGTGCAACAATGGCAAACAACAATAATAAACTCGAAAACATGCCTTTGAGGGATATGGACGTTGATGATGACTAAGTTGACGAGGTTCCTCTTGAACCTCAAGCAAATAGAAGAGGTCGACCGCCTCAAGACAACGTCCCAGTTCCACCTCCACCTCTACCAAGAGCGGTTCCACGTTGAATTAAGGGTATGCAAGTGCCATAGTCCCGCCCGGTTAAGGGCAAAAAACTTTCAAATCACAAATGTAATGCTCACATCAAGGGTTTGTGGACACTTGTTAGGGGAGTAAACAGACAAACGTCTCCGAGGATGCTTTAAGGTTAAGGCTATTTCCCTTCTCTCTACCGGGAAAAGCCTTAGATTGGTTGGAAAGATTGACAAACCATTCCATCCGTACTTTGGATGAGTTGGAGGAGAAATTTATTGCCAAGTTATTTTCTCCCGGGCATATGGCTCTTAGAGCCGAGATTTCTGCATTCAAAAAAGAGCCCAATGAGCCGTTACATGAGATATGGGAGCGGTATAGAACAATGGTCAAAGAGTTCCCCAATAATGACATGACAGAGAATATGATTCAACAAACTTTCTATCGGGGGATCAATACGATCAATCAGTATGTTGTAAATCAACTTGCCGGAGGAAATTTCATGACATCGCTGTATGCAGAATCTTGTGAGATTTTAGATAAAATGGCGGACACATCATCTGCATGGCAAAGTCAGGCTAATGTTCCTCAAGGTGATCCGAAAATGATTCACCTCCATAATGAGTTGCAAGACCATGGGCAAGCCATTGCCGAATTGACCACCACAATGAATCAATTAGCAAAGGCTCAACTTCAACAAGTGAAAAGTCCTAAGCAAGTCAATGCCATGGAGGGAGTAAGCATGATGGTGAACAAAAGAAGGACCAAAGTTCCACAAGTGCAAAATCGAGTGGAGAATTATGTGCAAGAAGATAGCGGGTTTGATCAAGATGAATCTTACAATGAACAAGAGGAGGAAGTGCAATATGTGAACAACTTTAAAGGGCAAAGAAACAACTCTCAAGGCCCAAATCAACAACAATGGCGACCTAAAGGTAATCAAGGTAATTGGTATTCTAACAACCAAGGTAATTGGAGTGGTGGCAACAATCAAGGGAATTGGCATAATAACAAAAATCAAGGAAATTAGAGTGGTGGAAATAACCAAGGTAATTGGAGCGGAAACAATCAAGGATATTGGGGAGGTAAAAATCAAGGGGGATGGAATAATAACCAAGGAAATCGAGAGTCGGGGTTTCAAAAGCCTCCGATCTATCAACAACCGAGCAACCCACCTCCTTATACTTCTCATGGTCCAAGTTCTTCCAACAATGAAATGGGGCATATTGAGAATTTGTTCAAGCAAATAATGGAGAAGAATGTTGATTCCGATGCCCGATTTGCCTCTCAATATACAACAATCCGCAACTTGGAATTTCAAATGGGGCAAATCTCTCAAGCTCTAAATACTCGTCCTAAGAGGGCACTACCAAGTGACACGGTGGTGAACCCAAAGGGTGGGAACAACACGGGGCATGCCATGGCCTTTACTACAAGGAGTGGAAAAGGTGGGAATGCACCTACCTCAAGCCAAAGGCAACTTGTGGATGAAGAGCAAGTAGTGCATGAAGAGGAGATCCCGAACAATTTTGAGCAATCCAATGATGAGGTTCAGATTGATATTTATGATAGTGTGGAAGAGACTCGAGAGGAGGTGAACCCGTCTTGGGATCACATTATTGACATGCTAGAACCGGTAGTGCAAAAGGCTAAGGCACCATTGCCTAATCCTCCACCTCCCTACCTTCAAAGACTTGCAAAGCAAAATGGTGAAAACCAATTCAAGAAGTTTATCCAAATGATGAAGAGTCTCTCAATCAATGTGCCATTAGTTGAAGCCTTGGAGCAAATGCCCAGTTATGCAATGTTCATGAAGGATCTTGTGACAAAGAAGCGGTCAATGAATTTTGAAACTATAAAAATGACTCATCAAGTGCAATTATGCATTCAATGGCTCCTAAGTTGGAGGATCCCGATGCTTTCACGATTCCCTGTACAATTGGAAGTGCTGAGTTTCTAAAAGCTCCTTTTGATGTTGGGGCAAGTATAAATTTGATGCCCTATTCGATTTCAAGACATTGGGAATTGGGCAACCAAGGTCCGCATCTATGAGATTGCAAATGGCCGATCGTACTATAAAGAGACCCTTGGGGGTGATTGAGGATGTTTTAGTTCGTTTGATAAATTCATTCTCCCAGCGCATTTTGTCATTTTTGATTGTGAGGTTGATTATGAGGTGTCGATTATTCTTGGTAGACCTTTCCTTGCTACGGGGAAGGCCCTTTGTGATGTTGAAGCCGGAGAGCTTATTTTCTGGGTTTGTGATGAAAAAGTGGTTTTCCGTGTGTGTAAGTCCATGAGGCAACCCAATAGCAATGAGGTGTGCTCTTTTATGGACTTGGTAACTGATGTAATTATGGATGAAACAAGTGGTGATAAATGTTGGTGACATGTTGGAGGCCGTCTTGCTCAACTTTGATGATGACGAGATAGATGGCTTCGTGGAATACGTGAACTCTTTGCAAGGAATGGGGTCGTACATGTATGAACCCCGCAAATTCTCCTTGGATCTTGAAAATAGGAAAACTGCTCCTACAAAGCCTTCAATTGAAGAGCCTCCTATCTTGGAGTTGAAGCCATTGCCTCCACATCTTCGGTATGAATTTCTTGGCCCTTCTTCTGCTTTACCGGTTATTCTTTCCTCCTGTTTCGCTAACGTTCACGTAGACTCTACATTGGCGGTGCTACAAAAGAGGAAGAAGGCTATTGGATGGACATTGGCGGATATTCAGGGGATGAGCCCCGCATTTTGCATGCACAAGATTAACTTGTAGGAAGGTGCTAAGCCATCTATTGAACATCAAAGGAGACTCAATGAAGCCATGCAAGATGTTGCTAAAAAGGAGATCATTAAGCGGTTGGATGCCGGGGTTGTCTACCCCATTTTCGGTAGTTTGTGGACTTCCCCGATTCAATGTGTCCCAAAGAAAGGGGGCATGATGGCAGTCACCAATGACAAGAATGAGCTGATTCCTACAAGAACGGTGACCGGGTGGAGAATCTGTATGGACTATCATAAGCTCAACAAAGTCACAAGGAAGGACCATTTTTCACTTTCCTTCCTAGATCAAATGCTTGATAGATTGGCCGGCTGTGCTTTCTATTGTTTCCTTGATGGGTATTCTGGCTACAACCAAATTTTTATTGCTCCGGATGATTAAGAGGAAACTACCTTTACATGTCCTTATGGTACTTTCGCCTTCAAGCGGATGCCATTTGGATTGCGCAATGCACCGGTGACTTTTCAAATGTGTATGATGGCGATATTCACGGACATGGTGGAGGATTACCTTGAAGTCTTCATAGATGACTTCTCGGTGGTCGCGAATTCTTTTGATGATTGTCTCGCAAACTTGGATAAAGTGTTGGCAATATGTGAAGAAATAAATTTGGTGCTCAATTGGGAGAAATGTCATTTCATGGTTGAGGAAGGCATCGTACTTGGCCACAAGATCTCAAAGAAGGTCATTGAAGTCGATAAGTCAAAGATTGAGGTGATTTCTAAAGTTCCACCTCCAACTTCGGTGAAGGGTGTGCAGAGTTTCTTAGGCCATGCGGGGTTTTACCGGCGTTTCATCAAGGATTTCTCTAAATTGGTGAATCCATTGTGCAAGCTTTTAGAGAAAGATACTAAGTTCCACTTCAATGATGATTGCATAAGAGCTTTGAATTGTTAAAGTTCAAGTTGACTACAACTCCCATCATCACCGCTCCAAATTGGAGTGTTCCTTTTGAGCTTACGTGCGATGCAAGTGATGTAGCGGTGGGGACTATTTTGGGGCAACACATCAACAAGATTTTTCATCTGGTCTACTATGCTAGTAAGATGATGAGTTGTGCCCAAGTCAACTATACCGTTACGGATAAAGAGCTCCTTGCCATTGTGTTTGCTATTGAGAAGTTCCGCCCGTACTTGATGGGTCCAAAAGTGATTGTCCACACGGATCATGCGGCACTTTGTTACCTTATAAGCAAGAATGATTCCAAAGCCCGATTGATGAGATGGGTGCTTTTGTTACAAGAGTTTGATATTGACATCCAAGATCGAAAAGGAAGTGAAAACCAAGTGGCAGACCACTTGTCTTGTTTGGAGGAGGAGGGGAGGCTGCATAATGGCCTTGAAGTCAATGACTCCTTCCCTGATGAGCAACTTCTGGCTATTTCAGTGAAAGAGGCGCCATGGTTCGCAGATCTAGCAAATTTTCTTGTGAGTGGTATCATCCCGGATGAGTTCTCTTCAAACCAAAGAAAGATGCTCAAACGAGATTATTAAGACTATTATTGGGATGAACCGTACCTTTTCCGAATTTGTAAGGATGGGGTGATTAGAAGATGTGTACCGGAGGAGGAGCAGTGTGAAATTATTGGAGCTTGTAATTCTTCACCATATGGTGGTCACCATGGTGGAGCGAGAACGGCGGCCAAAGTGCTAAGTTGCGGTTTCTATTGGCCCACTCTTTACAAGGATGCAAGTGATATAGTCAAGCCTTGTGATGAATGTCAAAGGGCCGGTAGAATCTCAAAGAAAAATGAAATGCCCCTCACCACTATTTTGGAGATTGATATTTTCGATGTGTGGGGTATTGACTTCGTGGATCTTTTTGCGAGTTCTTGTGGAAACACCTATATATTGGTCACGTTTGATTATGTGTCCAAATGGGTTGAGGTCGTTGCTCTACCCAACAATGAGGCCAGAAGTGTGGTGGCATTTTTGAAGACAAATATTTTCACAAGGTTTGGTACTCCGCGGGCTATCATAAGTGATGAGGGGTCACATTTTGCAACAAAGCCTTCGACACCTTACTCACCAAGTATGGTGTCACTCATAAAGTCACGACTCCCTATCATCCACAAGCAAGCGGTCAAGTGGAAGTCTCTAACCGGAAGATAAAGAGTATTTTGTCTTAAACAGTGAATTCTAACTGGACGGATTGGTCCAAGAAACTTGATGATACTTTATGGGCTTATAGGACGGCTTAAAAAACACCCATCGGAATGTCTCCATATCGGTTGGTGTTTAGAAAAGCTTTTCATCTTCCGGTGGAACTTGAGCACAAAGCCATGTGGGCTCTTAAGAAGTTGAATCTTGAGTGGGATGTCGCCGCCAACTTGAGGGTGGCACATTTGAATGAGTTGGATGAATTCCGGTACCATGCATATACAAGTTCGTCCCTATACAAAGAGAAGATCAAATATCTTCATGGCAAGTACATTTGGAACAAAGAGTTCAAAGATGATGATCTTGTGTTATTGTTCAATTCACAGTTGAGGATGTTTCCCAGGAAGTCAAAGTCTAAATTGAGTGGCCCGTTTGAAGTTGTAGGTGTGACACCCTTTGGTGCATTGGACTTGAAGAATAAAAATGATGAGGTATTCCGAGTCGGGTGAAGCATTATTTGGGAAAAGTTGGTGATGGCCACGTTGTGGAAGTGATTCATTTCAAGTGATGGTTCGTGTCGCGACGTTAAATCAAGCACTTCTTGGGAGGCAACCCATGTTTCCTTTTCTTTTCTTTTCTTCTTTTATAATTAGGTGTTATTTTTTGTGCTAACTGGATTTGAAGTGTATTGCAAGAATGAGTGTACTTCATAGGAATTGTACCTAGAAAATTGGCTAAGTATGAAAAAAGTGTGGACCGCTCAATTGTGATTGCTACAACAAAAAGGAACTACAGCCGCATGTTTGCAGCGCGGACCGCACAAATTGAAAAGGGAAAATGCAAACTCTCTGAAGTTTGGTTTGTTAGAGAAATAGCCAAAGTGCGGCCGCCCACCAAAATCTGTGGTCCGCAACAAATATCCGCGGCCGCACAAAAAAAATCTGTGGACCGCAGATCAGTAAGGGCTTCTGAGCCACAGGTAACAGAGTCCGGACCGTTGAAGGAATTATGCGGCTGCAC
>NW_017671060.1:36563-60523 GCF_001879085.1 Nicotiana attenuata | reverse complement strand
TTCTTTTCATGCACCTTCAACTGTCTGGACGCGTAGGCAATCACCCTACCGTCCTGCATCAACACCGCTCCAAGTCCAACCCGTGAGGCATCACAATAAACTGTATAAGACCCCGAACCGGTAGGCAACATCAAGATAGGGGCTGTAGTCAAAGCTGTCTTGAGCTTTTGAAAGCTCGCCTCGCACTCCTCTGTCCACTGAAATGGGGCACCCTTCTGGGTCAATCTTGTCATAGGGGCAGCAATCGATGAAAATCCCTCCACAATACGACAGTAGTAACCCACCAAGCCAAGGAAACTGTGAATCTCTATAGCTGAGGACGGCCTGGGCCAACTCTGCACGGCCTCTACCTTCCTCGAATCCACCCGAATACCCTCGCTAGAAATCACATGGCCTAAGAATGCCACAGAATTCAGCCAAAACTCACATTTTGAGAACTTTGCATATAACTTTTTCTCCCTCAAGGTCTGTAGCACGGTCCTCAGATGCTGCTCATGATCTTCCCGACTCCGGGAATACACCAGAATATCATCAAAAAAAACAATCACGAATGAGTCAAGATATGGCTTGAATACACTGTGCATCAAATGCATAAAAGCTGTCGGGGCATTAGTCATCCCAAATGACATAACAAGGAACTCGTAATGACCATACCGAGTCCTGAAAGCAGTCTTCGGGATATCTGGCTCCCGAATCTTCAACTGATGGTAACCCGAGCGCAAGTCAATCTTAGAGAACACCTGTGCGCTCTGAAGCTGGTCAAACAGATCATCAATGCGAGGCAAAGGATAACGGTTCTTCACTGTAACCTTGTTCAGCTGGCGATAATCAATACACATGCGCATGGAACCATCCTTCTTCTTCACGAACAAAACAGGAGCACCCCACAGTGAAACACTGGGTCGAATAAAACCCTTACCAAACAATTCCTGTAGCTGATCCTTCAACTCCTTCAACTCAGGAGGAGCCATACGATACGGAGGAATGGAAATGGGCTGAGTGCCCGGCAACAGATCAATGCCGAAATCAATGTCTCTATCAGGCGGCATGCCCGGAAGATCGGCTGGAAATACATCGGGATAATCCCGTATCACTGGAACAGAATCAACAGAAGGGGTATCAATACTAACATCTCTCACATAAGCCAAATACGCGGCACACCCCTTCTCAACCATGCGCTGAGCTTTAAGAAAAGAGATAACTCTACTGGGAGTGTGATCTAAAGTACCACTTCACTCAATACGCGGAACACCTGGTATAGCCAGCGTCACGGTCTTGGCATGACAATCAAGAATAGCAAAGTGGGGCGACAACCAGTCCATGCCCAAAATAATGTCAAAATCCACCATACCGAGTAATAATAAGCCTGCTCTGGTTTCAAAACCACGAATAGTAACCAAACATGACCGATAAACGCGGCCACAATAAGAGAATCTCCCACAGGAGTAGAAACATAAACGGGGGCACTCAAAGAATCCCGAGGCACACCCAAATGAGGAGCAAAGTAAGAAGACACATAGGAGTAAGTAGAGCCCAGATCGAATAGAACCGATGCCTCTCTGTGACAAACCAGAATAATACCTGTAATGACGGAGTCGGAGGCAACAGCCTCAGTACGAGCAGGAATAGCATAATATCTGGCCCGGCCCCGCTCTCGAGGGCGACCTCTATCTCCCCGACCTCCGCCCCTAGCCGGCTGGGCAGGTGGGGTAGCTGCTGGAGCTGTGATCATGGCCTGAGAACTCTGAGGAGCACGATGCGGCTGAGCAGTCTGTGAAGATGCACCCCTACCAAGTCTGGGGCAGTCCCTAACCATGTGGCGTGTATCACCATACTCAAAACAAGCTCTGGGAGGTCGCGATGGCTGTGACTGGCTGGGACTAGGCCTGCTGGGCTGCCCTCTGGAAGTACCCCGCGCAGGAGGCGCGCTAGAAACTGGAGGTGCATAATAAGGCTCCTGGGGTGGAGGTGGAGCTGGAGTACTGCCGGCTGCTGGAAGAGCCGAATGTACAGGGCGACCCGAATAACCTCTACCATACCGACCTGCTGATGAGGTACGAGCACCAGAGTAGTGACCCGACTCTCGAGACCTCTTGGCCTCCCTCTCTCCTCGCTCCCTGGCGAGCATACCCTCAATCCTCCAGCAATGCTCACTACCTGCTGATAAGGAATGTCCATCTCCAACTCTCGAGCCATGCTAGACCTGATTGGCGGAATAAGGCCCTCAATGAACCTGCGAACTCTCTCTCGAACTATAGCAACCAAAGCCGGTGCATGCCTGGCCAGCCTGGTATAACGGATGGCATACTCTAAAACTGTCATAGCACCCTGGCGCAAGTGCTCAAACTCTGCGCGCCATGAATCTCTAAGGCTCTGGGAACAAACTCTCTCATAAACATGTCCGAGAACTGGGTCCAAGTCAGTGAAGCAGCCTCGACTGGACTGTCTAACTCATAAGTGCGCCACCAATCATAGGCGGCTCCCCGAAGCTGAAAAACAGTGAAAGAGACCCCGCTGAACTCCAATATGCCCATAGTACGAAGAATGCGATGACACTCCTCCAAAAATCCCAAGGCATCATCTGATGCTAAGCCACTGAACACTGGGGATCATATTTCTTAAACCTCTCAAGCCTCCGCTGCTCGTCCTCTGAAGCAGCTGACCCATCCTCGGGCTGAACTGGTGCTGCAGGCGGTGCCGGAATAATCTCGGGAACCTGCTCAACCTGCACTCGCTGCTCAGGAGTGCGGACGGCGGGAGTCTGCGCTCCTCCCTCGGCCTGGGATGTGGCTGCAGCGAGGGGAAGCAACCCCGCCTGAGCCAAGGTGGTGTACATGCTCATGAACTAAGCCAAAGTCTACTGGAGCGCTGGAGTAGTAGTGGCAGTGGTAGGTGTGCCAGGTGCCTGGGCTCCGGCTGGATCTGCGGGTGGTACCTCGGCGGCAGCTCGCGCAGGTGCTCTGGCTGCACCACGTGCGCGTCCTAGGCCTCTCCCCCGACCCCGGCCTCGGACGGCTGCAGTAGGGGGCGCGGGTGCCTGATCATCTCGAGTGGCACGTGTCCTCACCATCTGTGAGAGAATAGAAGTCAGAAGTTTTGAATTGATGTCAAAATATCGCACGACAAGGAATTCAAACGAAACGAAGATTTTTCCTAAACAGTTACATAGCCTCTCGTAGATAAGTACAAACGTCTCCGTACCGATCAGCGAGACTCTAATAAACCGGCCTGTGTTCCGTGACTCCTGTGAACCTAGAGCTCTGATACCAACTTGTCACGACCCTAGTTCACCAACCGTGAACATGTCATGACAGCACCTGGTCCCCATGACCAGGTAAGAATGCCGTTTGGCAAGTACAACTCAATATCACAAGTCTAAAACAATTCCCAAAACCCAAAAACTCACGGGCAACACAGGCTACAGAAGTGTATAATAAAGGTTCCAAACTCCAGAATTTCTAACAACCGAAAGAAGGAAAAACTAAGTACTAAAGACAGAATAAGAGGGAGACGCGTCGGTCTGCGGATGCAGCAGATCTACCTCGAAGTCTCCGTAGTCCTCCTGCCTCACTGATAGGGCGCCTGAGTAGAGGTACCTGGATGATCTGCACACGAAAAACATGCGCAGGAAGGGCATGAGTACACCACAGCGGTACTCAGTAAGTGCCAAGCCTAACCTCGGTTGGGTAGTGACGAGGAAGGTCAGGGCCATACTGAGACAAAATATAGTAATAAAAATAGTTAACAGTATGATAATCTGACAGAAATAATAAATACAGCAGTGATATAAGACAGATTAAGCAAGGCAATAGCAAATACACAAGAATGGAACAACCACAGAATAAGTACAGCTCAACACCAATGGTAACAATGAGGATCTCCCAGGATACCGTCCTGTAGTCCTTTTCTCAACTGTCCAGTGGATCTCCTGGGATACCGTCCCGTAGTCCATCATATGTGTATATCTGAAGGATCTCTCAGGATACCGTCCCGTAGTCCAACTATCAATGTGCAGGGGGATCTATCGGGAATCTAACCCGCAGTCCCAAAGTAAAAGTGCAGGGGGATCTATCAGGAATCGAACCCGTAGTCCCAAAGTAAACAAACAAGGGGGGAGCTACCGGAATCCCACATCCGTAGTCCCAATGTAAATGCGCAATCACAACCAGAAGGTACACGGATACGAAGTACAAAAAGACAAGCAACAGATAGTACTGACCTAGCATGCTTCACGTAGTACAGTTAAGGCAGCTTAACCAATTAGGCAAGTTAAATCAACTAAACATGCCTTCCTAATCTAGCACAAGTTATAATTTCAAGTAGAATAAAGCAAATATGGAAGGAACTCAATCTCAATATCTTAAGAAAAATCGGGTTTTACAACAATTGGCTCAAGTACACGCCCGTCACCTCGCGTACAAGGCACTCAAATCAACAAATAACAAATCCTAAGGGGAAAGGTCCCCCACACAAGGTTAGACAAGCCACTTACCTCGAACCGGCTCAATATCAATAGAAGCCACACCTTTGCCACGAGTATCCGACTCCAAATGGCCCAAATCTATTCAATTCAATTACATATCGTATATAATATTGCAAACAACTGATTCCACTATTAAATTTAGAGCTAGGGCGCGAAAATAGGTAAAATGACCAAAATGCCCCTCCAGCCATCATCTCGGAATCGAATAATTTTTATGTTTTCAGAACCCTCGTACTCTCACGAGTCTAACCATATAAAAATCTCCGAAATCGTAGGTCAAATGACCCCTCAAAACCCCATAGTTAGGTCTAAGAAGTTTACCCACTTCCCATTCAAAAACACGAAATTAAAGGGTGAATTTGCGATTAGATTAATGGGTTTTAGTCATAGGAGAGTAGAGAATCGTTACCCGGAAACTTCAAAAACTCACTATCGGACCGAAAACTTCAAAAATTCAAACTTCGGCATTTCAAGCCTAAATGAGCTACGAGCCTCCAAAATACATTCCGAACACGCTCCTAACCCCGAAATCACCTAACGGAGCTAACGGAACCATCGGATTTCCATTCTAAGGTCTTCTTCACACTGTTCCGATTATGGACCATTTTTCAATTCTTAAGCTCTCATTTAGGGACTAAGTGTCCCAAAACACTCCGAATCCCAACACCGAACGTCCCGGCAAACCAAAATAGCAGAAATGAACTTAGGGGAAGCAATTAATGGGGGATCGGGGCGTAAATTCCAAAAACGACCGGCCGGGTCATTACAATAGTGATCTTCAATCTTGAATGTGGCCACTGTGGGACCTCGACTCTATCCTCTTTAACAATCTAGTTGCGTGAGGGGTGAGATGCTTTGTTGCTAGTCTGAGTACTTGTGCGGAAGGTCTAGAACTTGCCCCGAATATGTTTTAAGACGAAATCTTAAGTTTTGCTTGGCTTGAGAAGTGATTGTGGGCTTTCCTTGGACCGTTTGAGTTTTTTTATTGTCTACCAATGATGTCATCCCTAGTCAACCCCTTCGAGCCATTAGCCTTTCTCATTTGAAAACCATGTTACAAGCCTTTACCCGTTCTATAGTGACCCTCTCTTGGCACCCGAGCTCTTCTTAACACTAATGTGAAAGAATTGGCTAAAAATGTAAGTTTGGGGGAGAGACGAGGAAATTTAAAAAAAGGTATTAAGGCACAAAAAGAGAAAAAGAAATGATGAGAAGGTAAGGCAAAGAAAAGAAAATAACAAAAAGAAGAATGCAAAAAGTGAATAAATGAAAGAGTTGAAGAGATTCAAAAGAAAGGCAATGATCCCAAACATGGAGAAATATGAATGAAATGATCAATAAAGAGTGATGTTAAGTCTCTCTAGTCCCCCAAGGAAAAGAAATGCCTCAAGAATCGGCAAAGTGTGAGCCGAGAATTGATAGATGGAGTGCTTAAGGAAGGCGTAACCACTTATCCATATTATATCAATCCCTAATCCAAAAGCCTTCATTACATCCTGAAAGAAGTCCTGCTTGATTTTGAGCCGAGTGAGCTACATTAGTGGTGATTTACATAAGGGGAAAGCTTATGGTACCAGAAGCCATACTTGTGGCATTCTCTTTAGAGAGATGAGTGAACCTTTCGTAAATTTTTTAATTGAGTGCTAAATTCTTGAGTGAGCTTGGCAAATGGAGAGTAGAGGAGGAGGAGGACTTTAGGATCCACCATGACCTACAAGATAGAGCGAAAGTCCTTGATGAGCAAAGTCAACCCTTGATGTTTGAATGTCACATTAGAGCTATATGTGCATAAATATTTAACTTGTTGCCTTGTCAATAATGCATGAGTGGTGTGGGTAATTGTTGGTCCCCACTGAGGTGTGAATGATTCACCCATGGCTAGCTATAATGTCCTTTAACTTTTGGAGGTGGGAACTATTTTATTTGCTCGAGGACAAGCAAAGACTTAAGTTTGGGGGAGTGGATAAGTGGGATTTTGAGTACTTATTAGCGCCTTTCAGCTTTTGTTTTAGTCTAAAAGCGTTTAATTCTGTTTCTGAAACTGATGAAATATGCTAAATTGCAGGAATATTGGAAGATGGCCTCTCGAGATAAAATCCAACTCAAGGACATAGAAGGCACAGAAGCACATAAGTGCGGACCACAGAATTTCATCTGCAGCCGCATATGATGAAGGAAAAGCCAACAGAGTTTGGTGCAAAGTGCGGTCCGCACATGAATTGTACGGCCGTAAAAGCTGGACCAGGAGCAAAGTTCAGAGAATATGCCTTCCAAGTCCATCAAAAGTGCAGACCGCACAAGAATTGTGCGGCCGCAGAAGAAGCACCTTGCGGCCGTAGGAGTAAAAGCACGGACTGCAGAAGATCAAGTGCGGCCGCACATTTAGAAGATCAAGTGCGGCCACACATTTAAAAGTGCGGACCGCAGAAACAGTGCCTTGCGGTTGCAGATAAAAATTATGCAGCTGCAGACTTCCAGTCCTGTCAAGTTGAAGAAAAGTGCGGACCGCATATGGAATTTTGCAGCCGCAGAACCTCTCAAAGGGCATTTTTGTCCGAAATTTCCAGCCCTATATAAATAGACGAGTTTCACAATTTTAGATCAATTTTTGACATCAACAGCTACAGTAGCTGTTCTCTTTGCTTCTTTTAGTAGTTTTTCATATTTTGGGATATTTTAACATAGATTTTATCCTTTTAATTTTATAATATGAGTTTAATTATCATCTCTTCTTCTATTTCTTCAATTTCAAGCATAAGTAGCTAGATTTTTACTAGGTTGTAACCCAACCCTAGGGTGTGAACATTATGGGTGTTTAATTTAATGCTTCTTTATGGTTGGGTATTTATTATTTAGCCTTATTCATATTTTAATTTGTGAAATTAATGGTTTCAAACATTAGTTCATGCCTATTTGACTATGTCTGTACTTGAGAAAGAGAGACTTAGCCTAGGAAAATTTGGCTAACAAGAAATTGGGTCAGTCGATAGATTGATAATCTCAATTAAAGGGTCCAACCTAGAGATAGTAATAACCAGACTTGAGATTTTATCAACCGTTTTGTGCAATACCTATTTGGACTTGAGAAAGCTAAATAGGGCAAAACCACTCTCTGACCGAGAGGTATTGAGTGGATAATTGAGTGTTGGTAGCTATAATACACCCCGATCAACAAAACAAGCATTAAGGTTTATATCCCATTAGGCAAACACCTAAGTAACAGTCATAGCCCTAGCCTTTTTACAAAACTTGAAAAACAACAAAAACAATTTCTTAGTTATATTTCTTAACTTAGCAATCTTAGTTTAAAATAGACATAGAAACAACCCCAATTTGTGGAAGTGTAAATTGAGATAGTTCAAACTCACATACTATATATATACTCCTAACTCCCATATATAGCTCCCTGTGGAAATCAACCCCGACTCTTGTTGGGTATTACTATTGTAATCGGACGTTTCATATCCTTGATTTGAGGTGTGAATTGGACAAGACCACACGGCCCCGCCATGCTAATGAATACATGTCCAAAGCATACTGACCAAATAGGCAACTCCAGGGCAAGTGGAGTGCACCAACACCTTCCGCTAAGCTGATAGGGTACTTGGAAGATTGTCAACCTGCCTATCGGGACCTACGGGCTTAAAACGCAGCGTCCCCGGGCAAAAGCAATGTCAGTGCGAATAAAGTACCGAGTATGTAAGGCAGAAAAGCATAAATATGAACAGTAATGTAAAGAGAGATAGAGGAGATACAACCTGTAGCATCTGAGTGCCTTTGAGGGCTACTGACATGAAATACATGATACATATATATACATAAACTTTTAGACACATGCCTCTGTGGGCATCATCATCGTCATATCGTACCTGGCCTCGAAAAAGACTCAGTAAAAAACGGCCATCATCAGGCCCGGTAAAACCGTACCTAGCCACATGGAGCTCGGTAAAACCCAACTGATCAGTGGTTGCACAATAGGTGTCGTACCCGGCCGACTATAGCGCGGCTCGGTAGAGTAAAATATATATATATATACATACATACATTCACGGAATCACGTTCTAAACCTTTCGGACTGAGTCGTTGCACCTTCAATTAACATTATGGACATACATACCATCAATATGAACCTCAATAAGATTCAAGCTTGTTTATATTCACTTTATAGGGAAAGAACAACGTGGATAGCCTTAGTTGCTAGGAATAGATCCGTTATGAAATAGCGTATCGTTTATGTTCATTTCACTTTAGATCATACCAAAAAACAGAAGGAAGAGCCTTAACATACCTTAACCCCGTTGAGTCCTTTATACCTTCCAAGCAACTCTTCAAACAACTCAACTCAATCTAACATAGCATAAGGATATTCAAAATCAGTGGTGAGTAAAGGCTAAGTCTGTAACTTAACCTAGTAGCTCGTTTACGTAAATTCGGGCAGCATCTCCCCTGTAACAAGTGCCTCCTCCAATACCATATACCAACAACAAAAACCAGAGCAATACAATAAGAACAATATCAACAATAGGGTACAAAATATTTCATTAACAAGTTATCAACATATCATGACGAGCGGCAAGCTTGGATTGAATCCCTTTAGCGCCCTTCAACCCCATTATCATACATTAGTTAACTTAAAAACATGTCCAGCATGATACCAAGTAAAACCAGAGGACTTCCAACCTCCTATTAATCACCTAATCCACACTCAAACAACCCAACAACAAGAACAAGTTCAACTTTTCATTGTTATATTGTCCTTTATCTTCTTATTCACGATACCTATAGCAAGTTCGACATGTAGATAGTATATTCATGAAAATAACATCATAAACAAGTCATTTTCCAAGGTTTCCAACCATTTAAAGTTCATGGAAATAACCTTACCAAAACAGTCCATTAAGAACAATAACATCTCAAACTATTTCAAGTCTTCTCTTATAGTATCTTGCTCAAATAATGCAACCAACATACAAACAACTTCAAGAACAAGTAGTAGAGTATATACCTAAAACAGCAGCAAGCACTTGATGTTTCATCCAAACACAGCCCACAACTATCCTCAATGGCAACACAACGTCAAAGAGGTGTTGTTCTTCACTAGAACTAACTTTTGATATTGAAATATGGTGTAATCACTTCAAACCCTTATGGTATCTGTTTAGGAGGGTTGGAAGAAGTTTGGAGACGAAGTTGAGTCAAAATTGATCAAAAAATAGGCGTCCAAATCGTTTATAATGTGAAGTAGGTCGACCACCGCCTAAGTGGGTCCCATTGGGAGCTGCTTGCGCAGTCTCGCAAAAGTGCGAATATCTCTCTACTATGATGTCATATCGATGAACGGTTTAATGAGGGAGAAACTAGACTCATAGATCTTCAATTTGATATGTAGATCATCCCTTAATTTCAAGTATATTGGGAGAAAGTGCAACTACATTTGGCCTAATTTTCAGCATATTATGAATGTAACTTGTGATGACCTTTGCCAACTTTTGTTCCACAACTCGATTGACTTCAAAATGTAACACACGACTAATAACATAACCTCCTTATCATGTTAAGCACCCTAGTCTCACCCCAAAAGTACAGGTTATAATATTCCCAACTTGTCGACTTTCGACGAAACTTATTTTCTTCAATTCGTTTAGCGTCTAATCTTTTCAACCCTCTTGGTACTTGTTATTCATGATCTTAAATATTTGTAACCTCTAAGGTAACATGATTAACTTCCTTTATGTATTTTCAAAGACGATCTCATTTCTGAGCTTACATCAATTGACTTACAACGTACTCTCACGTATGAAAACATGGGGTGTAACACGCTAGCTCGATCTTCAACGACGTCACCACCCTGACCATAATCACCGTCTCGTCCCCCAGCATCCTCTCCATCCACGCCCTGAGGGTAAACGGAATCCTACCATGCGTCCTCCTCAAGGCAATCTATGCCCTCTTCCTCCGCCTCATCCTCTTCACCAAGCCGAGGCGTGGCAGGGTCATAGCCACAAGCAAGCCGAGCATCGCGAGCCTTAACCCAAGCATTCTCAAGAGCCACCTAAAAAATAGAGCCCATTGCATGCAAGTCACAGAACACATCCAGTGGGGCCTCGGCATGGATCCACTCTTCGTACAACTCCCGAGGGACGTCAGGGAAATCAGAAGCATTAGACAAAGAATGCCGCACAGCAGTTGGCTTTCTCGGCCTTCGATAGGTCCTTTTTCTGCTCAGAACGAAGGGTCCTGTTCGCCAGTTAGAGAACCTCTACCTTCCTCTGAGCATCCAACCAAGAAGCCTCCACCTTCTCGAGCTCCTACCGCTTCTCAACAATCTCACCCTTGAGCGCCTCCATTTGAAATTGGCACTCATCTAAATGGCCTTGTTGCTGGAGTACTTGAGCTTGAAGGTCACTATATTGTACCTCCACACCCTTATTGAACTCCATCTCCTCTTCCTTGTCCCTCAACGTTCCCTTAAGGACGCTGAATTTCTCCACGGATGCCATTAGCTCCACGTCTTTCTTCTTCAAAACTTCTCTTAAGGTTGGCGTGTGGCCTCTCTCACGGAGCTGATCTCGAAGCTCCTGGTACTTCCCACGGCACGCTGTGTTCTTTCCTTTCAACTTTACATAAATTTCTTTACGTCTCTTCTCCCTCCGAGCGCTCCCAATCTCCAGAATAACCGTCTGTAGAACAGAAAAAAGAAGTTAGAACCTGAAAAGAAACTAAGGCATAAGGAAAAGGACGGATAGCAGTCGTACTTACCTTGAGAGAGAGACCGGTGATGTTCTTCGACAAAGTACCGTCGGTTATCTTCTTGAGGGTCTCACCCGAGCCTTTCAAAAGAGAGAGGACCGAGAGCAGGGACTACCTCCTCGGTATTTACAAGCAGATTACTATACATTGGGATCGTAATGGTCCTAGAGCCCTCCTCCATCCTCACCTCGAGTTGGGTGAGTCCCTCATAAATCATTCTCAGCTCGTCTAGGTCCATATCAGAATCCGATCCAGCATTATCTTCAGCGATGATTTTCCCTCTATCAGCGGCTGATGAAGAGACATCCACGACAGCCCTAGAAGATGAAGACCCTTCTTGCCTTGGAAGTGCAGGACCACCGTCAAGTGCCTCCATCGTGGTCGTCTCCCCTTGGAACGCACCAACACGTCTACAGATACCTCTTCCAATAGCGGAGCCTCGGTGCTTGCCCCAATGTCTTCTTTTATATGAATTGTCGCTGTCTCTCTAAGAACCATTTCGTCCTCCATCGAATTAACGACAACCAGGATTCCCCCTCCCAGGCGTCCACAGATCTCCTCTTGTATGGCCTTAGATCCCCTTCATGGGGGGAGGCCTATCATCCTCATCAATCAGCGAAAATAGCTGAGGGGCAGAGGCAGCGGTTGGAATAGGGGCAGGTTCTTGGGCCGCAGTAGCCAGGACGGGGCGGGTTGAGAAGGCGTGGCAGCCACAACGGTGGCAGAAACAAGAGGCATTCAGCCCTTCTCCTAAACGAGAGCACATGTGCCCTTCTCCTCCGCGAAGACCCCCTAACCAGAGCGAGGAAAGGAAAGAACATGAAAATTAGCAAAGCCATCCAAAAAAACAAAAAGAGGCAATGATCACGGCCACAAAGGAAAATTACCTGTGGAAGGGAGAGTCGGTCTGAACTTCTTAAAGAAGCTCGGCCAATCACGAATCCCAGCAGAGTCGGCCATGCGTACGACTAGAGGGGAGGACAGTTGTTGGCTACAAAAAGGGGATAATTAGTTAACTAGCCCAAAATGGGTGAAGAGATGCAAAAATAAAAAAGAAAAGAAACATAGGCACTTACGTGTGTGATTCCAAGCCGCGGGGAAGCCATCGGAATTGGCCACGACGCCCACGATGGCGTGAGGTTCAACATCGTTCCCCCATAAAAGCTAGGGGCGACAAGTGCATTAAATGCCGCACTGGCACCTCGAAACCGGTGAGTTCGGCAAACTTGGTCAGCATCTTGATGACCTTATAGGCGTAGGGAGCAAGTTGAGCAGAGTAAACGCCATAGTGGCGACAAACCTCCTCCACCAGCGGGAGTAGGGGTAACGAGTAACCAATAGCGAATGGGTAAATGTATAGAGCGTAGTACCCGGGGTGGTGAACATGCACTTTGTCTCCCCCAGCAGGGATTAGTTCGATATGGCCCGAGAGGCCCAACCTGGCTTTAAACTTAGCCAACTGATTTGGCGCCATTGTTGACAAGAATCTCCCAGGCGACACTTTTAGCGATCGTTAAAAATCAGACCTGGTTTTGGGGGACAATCTCCTCTACTGAGGGAAAAGATTCATCCTCTACGGTGACAATTGCATTCTCCCCCTGATCAGGAAACACAACCGCCAATGGAGCAACATGGTTCCCTTCACCAGCATTGGATGATAAGTTTGACATGTTTGTGAGATAATGAAGATGAGTACTCAAAAGAGAATATGGGATACAGTATACGGCAACGAAGCAGAGAAGAAAGGTTTAGAAAGGAGGTTTGAAATCTCAAAACTTTTGGAGAGTAAAGTTTCAAATTCAGGTTTGGCAACCTGATGATAGGCTATAATTACGTATTTTAGTCGCTTATTACACTCTAATTTACTGCACTTTAATTGAGTTTGAGCTTTAATCGCTAGTGTTTTGCACTAATTGTATATTTTATGCCTTGTAGGAGTGATTCCGAGCTATATAGATGTTATGGAATGAATTCAAGTGATTTGCAGCTTTAAAGTTTGAGTAAAAGTTCAAGGAATTAAGCCGGGATCGTGTTTTGGGGTCAACGGATGATAGTTAGAGCAAACGAAGACTTCAGTAGGCAGATTGCGCACTGTCTAGTAAAATAGATATAAATATTTGCTCAGAACTCCATTTTGGCTCCACAATATATGGTTAGAAAGCTAACTCAAAGGGCTACAACTTTCATGTTTTACATTTTTCCAAATTCGGAACAGAACAGGGTGAAAAATGCCCAGATGCGTGGCCGCGCTAGTTTTAGCGCGCCCAGAAACAGAACACTTGTCAACTAGCGCGCCCAGATGCGCGTCCAGGTGCGCGGCCGCGCTAGTTAAGCCCGGGAAAAGTGTCCTCTTTCACACTGGAGAAGGTATAATTGTTTGGGCCCAACCCTACTTGGTATATATACATAGGAGAACGTTTTTTAGAGCAATTTTTGACCAAGGAAGAGCACAGAGCCGCCGTGGAGGCCGGGTTTCATCTTTTCTTCCACTAACTTAGTCTTTTTATGTTTCTTTGTATGATTTGTTGTTTTGCTACCATGTCTATGTGGAGCTAAACTTCACTTTCTAGGGTTGTGGTTCTTTCATGACTATTGTTATTCGGATATTGATATTTATTTCTTGATTTATCGTATTGGTTTATTTGTTCAATCTTGCACTTAATTATTTGATTGCTTGATCACCAATTGAATACTATCTACGAATCTAGAGTTGAACTCGAAAGTGGGAATTCTAGATTGCATATAGGATTGAATAGAGCAAGTTCTTGAACCTGGGCTTCGGGGAACGGATTCGCGGTTAGGATAGACATATACCTAATTGCCTTGCTTGGTTGATTTACAGGAATTATAAATGCGTTCTTGTTGATTCTAATTCCATAGACATATAGGCGTTAGGTTAGCTTGAATAGGCGAGTAAGAACTCGGCAGATTCTTATGAGCAATATTAACCCTGTCAACCAAAAAACTAGATAAATTGGTTAGTCAATTCAATTGAAGAATAGAATAGGAATGTTAGATAGCCCATAACCCTAGATCGTTTTCATTACATTGATATCATAAAAATATGCTCTTTCTCTGTCCAAAGTTCATTATTTGTTTTTATTTATTTTAATTAGTTTAGAATCAAATACTTCTAGGTTTTATTCTTGTATAGATAATTAGGATAGTCTAATTTAGTTAATAGTTAATCACAAGTCCTCGTGGGAACGATACTCTACTCACTACTTTATTACTTGACGATCACGTGCACTTGCGTGAGTGCGTTTGGCCGCAACACAAACCCTATTTATAGATATTGAGGCACCAAATCCGAAACGGTTAGTCACAATGGGCACCAAATTTGAAACAGCTGATCATAATTGGCACCAGAATCTAAACGACAGATCCAATCATAGGTTATGCGCAAATCGACGCAATGCATCGAGAACATACATCATCATGATGCATGATGTCATGACGTCACTCCCTCTCTTGGACCAAACAGCTCCAACAAATTACCTAGGAAATTTAAGGGATTTGAAATACGAGGCCCACGGAGAGCCCCATTGCCTGCTCGCTACGGCGACGACCCACGTTATTTGTTCAACAAGCTCGACCACGAATGACATTATTCGCTCATTGAACTCGCCCGCGAGTACGACATCAACAAGAGAAGGGACTAACTGTATGGGCTAAAAATTATCTTAGTTATGTTCAGACCATATCAGCGTTAAGAGAGCCTTCGAAGGCTGCCACGTGTCACCGGTATGATTTCGACAAAAGGCATATTCAAGGTCGAAGTGATCTAACGAGAGATGAAGGGCTAGGTCGAGGAGTCAATAGAGATCAAGGTCGAGAACGAGCACTCTTCTTAAGCAGAGTAATAATGGCTAGTTTTAGGATAAGACTTTAAAGAGAATATTCCAGTGAATATTCTCTGGATCTGTACTATTAGGGTTTTGTGGCACATGTCCCCTTATAATTAGAAAGAGACATAGTTATATGGCACATGGAACACTCACTTGAAAAAAAAGACATTGACATTCTCTAAGGATTCTTGCTTTATTATACACATACAAAATATACCTTTTTCTTGAGATCTTATCTAACTTTCCTCCCACGATCCAAGGAGGATCCGAATATTCAAAGGCTCATCAATCGTTTATCATTGTGAGAAAGAATACCAAAGAATCTCACCCTTTTCGGGTGACTCACATGCTTTTATTAACTTAAATGTCATTCATTGCTATTTATTGTTATTTAATGCTACTCCTTTCATTTTTGGATCATTGAATATAACAGTGTTGTCACCATTTATTGCTACTCAGATAATACCCATATTATCTTGCTACAAAATTGGTTAATATATCTTTGGATATTAATATTATCTAAGATTAACTCTATTTTATTAGAAAATTTTTTTAAAACCAGATCTAAATTTTGGGTCTAACACTACTGCCAAAAGTCGTGCATATATGGTGCGGTTCAAATTTTTATTGGTCATGTGATTATTGTTTAACCAAAAAATGCTTAAACCCTTTAGTTAAACTAACTAATAGAGAGATAGAAGGTAAATCTTAGCCAAACATAATTAACTCTAGATGAAAACATATTGAGTACAAAAATCGGAGAAGAACAAGCTAATTTAATATTTCCTAAGATGATTATACATCAAATGTAAATGATAAGCTTACATCTATGATGGGTTTGCACCATAATCATAAGAGCACAGAACAGGAAGAGAGAAAGCTATTGATAACTAAGAGATCCTCCTTTGTTGGTTCCGTAACGATGACTATAAATATCGTAGCCAGATCTGGGTCCAGCGCCCCCTCTAATGGTCTCCTGCCTCTATATATATATACTAACAATTTTCCTTTTTATCCAATGGTCTTTGACCGGCGTGCTTTCTCATGACTGGGTCCTGTTGATACCCATTTTTCCCTGTATTTTTTTTAATATGCAAAATACCTTCAAAATAGCATGTATATGCATATATAAGTATGTCCCAATGTTTTACTATTTTTCCTAATTTTTAAAAGATTTTTAAATCAATTTATTGCCTTATTTTATCAAGAAAAACCCAATAACTATTCCCAAAATTATCATTTTGGTAATTCATTTATTGAATTCTCATATTTACACTAAAATATAGCTAACATAATTTTTGCGCATTTTTTTGCAAATTTATTTAGTATTTTAAAAGCTAATTGCATATGATTGCAATATTAGCCTCTTTTAAGGTTTAATTGTGTTTATAATTATAAAATTGACTCCAGTATTTTCAATTTGATAATTTACGTATTATTAATCATTTCGGTACCTTTAATTTATTTTCAGAAATTATTCTACTATTTTTATAAAATAAACAAGGGAAAATGGCTATTTAAATATTAGCCCATTTCCATTTCAATTTCTAGCCTGATTTGACACCCCAATTAGACCCAATCCCAAAACCCAATTACCCAGCCCAAATCCTAATCTACCTGACCTACGACCCTTTTAAAATAACCCGCCCGGATCCCCATTCAATCCAGGCCGTTGATCAAAATGATCAACGGCCACCATTTAACCTTTCCTTTTTAATTCCCCATTACCCCCCAAACCCTAATCACTTCTCACCGGTAGCCGCCCTTGAATCCCCCCTTCTCCCAAACTCTCTCTCAAACCTAGCCGCCGCCTTCTAACACCACCCTAAAATTGCCTGAATCAATGGCTTCCAAAGCCATTAAAAGCTTGTATCTGCATCCTGTGACTCCTACATGCTCGATTATTATGGTTTCAAGACCAGACTTTGAAGAAGCTTGGTCCAGACCTCGGATGCTTTCAGTTCTATGGTTGTTTCCGGCCATCTTTGACCTTCCAAGCTTTTCTCACCATCTGGGTTCTTCTGAAACCCTAACCTTCGAGGTTCTTCTGATTCTTTTAGCTCTGTTGTAGGTCTGTGTTTTCTCTAAGCTTTTAAACGTTTTCTCAAAAGTTTCTTTCAAAACTTTACCTTCAGAACCTTTATCTTTTCCGATTTAGGGTTTTGTTAAGTTATTTAGAAGTTTGTCTGATCTTTAGCATGTTCTACTGTGTTTCTTTATGTTGTTCTTCTACTGGAGTGTGCATGTTAAAATCTTAGTTCTTTCTTAAGGTTTCTGATTTTATTTTCTTTCTTGATATTTTTGCCTGATTCTCTTGTCTTTCATATCTATACTCGATTGATGGTAGAAACCCTAAAATTTGGGGGTTCATTCGAGTTTTGAGACTATTTGCTATGTGATTTGCTTTTTCCTCGTCTCTGAACTTGTTTGGTTTCAAAACCCTAATTTCTTTGGACCTATTCGAGTTTCTGAAGTTGTTTCATCTACTGCTCGACTGAGTTTCGAAATCTTTGTTTCAACTTTTGTTTCTTTGTATGATTCTGACTTCTTGCTAAACACTATAAGATCTTTTACTTGACCCCTTTTTGCATGCTATTGGACACTCCCTCTTATCTGCTAGCGAGGTGACTACCATGTTCCTATAGTCCACTACTTACTGATTTTGTGATTGCGTGACACTTCTCTTTGTCATAGATTCAGCCTTGCATGCTTAATGTTTGCACTCTTTATAGGCTAAATTTCCCTCTCAAAATAACCCTTAATTGTGGACTGATTTCAGACCTTCTCGTGTAAGTTTGATTGATTCTTTCCTTGTTTACTGATTTCCCTGTCTCTTGGGTTGATTTGAAAGCTTTCCTTAGCCTTTCGATTCTCCTATTTCTGACTTGGTTTATTTGTTTATTCATGAATCAGTAATTTCAAATCCCTGACTCCTTGATTTACTATATACTGATTGCCTCTATATTCTGCAGCTTTACTTTGTTTTCTTACCTTATTTGGTTAACCGAGTCAAGATTCTTCCCTTAATTAAACCCCTATGTATTTACCCCTAATTGTCTACTTTGCACAAGATACTTAGTTGATTTCTTTGCTTAAAAGTTTTCTGTCCACTACCATTTGGTTTTAACTCCTTGATTAAAGGAAGTCTTTGACACTGATTGATTTTTAATTGATACACAGTTCCATAATTATTTTCTTGCCTTACTTTCTACCTATTTTCAAACTATAAATACCCGGCTTTTTGTAACGATCCGACCCGTCGTTACGGGAGTTACCGCCCCGTTTTCCCCGTTTTATGCTTTTATATGTTTCATTATATGTGTTTGGAAAATTTGAAGTAATTCGGATAGAGTTCGGTTAGAAATGAGACAATAAGTCTCTTTATGAGAAGGATTATTTGGAAAAGTCAACAGAATGTTGACTTATGAGTTAGAAGGCTCGGAATGGATTTCCGATGATTCGACTAGTTTCGGGGGATGATTTGTGACTTAGGAGCGCAATCGGAATTGAATTTGGAGGTCCGGTGTAGAATTAGGCTTGAATTGGCTAAGGTTGGATTTTGGCGAATTCCGAATGGTAGGTGAGATTTTGACCCGAGAGTCGGAATGGAATTCCGAGAGTTGCAGTAGCTCTGTTAGGTGATTTTGGATATGCGTGCAAAGTTTCAGATCATTCGGAGGTGTTTAGGTCGGGTTTTAGATCAAATGCAAGTTTCGGAAGTTTTAGTTTAACTTAGGCTTGAATCCGTGGTAATTCGATGATTTTGGTGTTTATGATAGTGTTTTTATGTTACGAGCAAGTTTGAATGAAGTAATAGAACATATCTGTGCATTTGGCTGAGGTCCCGAGGGCCTCGGGGTGAATTCGGGTGGTTAAACGAGAGTTTTGAGGTGTAATTGCAGGTCAGATTTTCTGTCATCTGGTGTTTCCGCTTCTGCGGAAATGGACCGCAGAAGCGGGTACGTGGTCGCAGAAGCGGTCGTGGCCGGCTAGGGAAATTCCGCAGATGCGGAAGGTGGCTCGCACCAGCGGGTCCGCATAAGCAGACAAGGTGCCGCAGAAGCGGTTTTGAAGGAACCGCAGAAGCGGACTTCGCGTCGCATAAGCGAAGTCCGGGCTTCTAAGTGAAAACCGCTTAAGCAGAAATGTGGCCGCAGAAGCGGTCCCGCATAAGCGAAAGCGGGACCGCAGAAGCGAAAATCGCTGGGCGACAGAAGGGTTTTAAAATAATATTTCATCCGCGACCCTTTCATATTTTTCCTCCATTGTTGACGTTCTTAAGAGCTTTGAACAAGGAAATTCGAGGGTTTTGATTGAGAATCACTTGGAGGTAAGTTCCTTGGCCTAAATATTCGAATTTATGGTAGAAATTACATGTAAATTATAGAAATTCATCAAAAACGGGTCAAGTTAGGGCTTGGAAAGCTGTGATGTAAAAATGGAATTTGGAGGATCAAACGAGCTCCGATTTTGGTAAACTTTATATGCACGGACTCGTGGCGAGACGAGGAATCCGTTGGTGTGATTTTCGGAATTTTTCGAGAAGTGGGCCCGGGGCTCGGGTTTACCAACTTCGTGAATTTTAGTACTTTTCGAGTATTTTTGATTGGGTTATGTTTCTTTAACCCATATTTATGTATTCATTGTGATTTTGACTAGATTCGACGCGCGAGGAGGTCGATACGAAAGGAAAAGTCATTGCGGACCATTCAACGGCCGGTTAGAGGTGAGTAGTTGGTGTATATGATGGCCTGAGGGTTTGAAACCCCGGCTTATCACATTGTAACGCTATTGTAGGGCGTGACTCGCACCCCATGGCAGGTGCGGGATTAGTTATGACTGGGGGTTGAGACTTAGTCCATCCCGAACAAGAATATTTCTATATTGGCGACCGATACGCACCCTGTATTGAATATATCTGGGCTTATTGTCGTGTGTAGGGCCTTGTGCCGATCTGTAGCATCCTTAGAGGATGATTGTCATGGTGATAGCATGCTTTGTATAATCATTGATCTCAGTACTGTATTTAATCACTGTTAAGAAACGCTAAGTCACTTTTCCTGAAGTTAAATATCTAAAGTATATTCTTCTTAATAAATTGGAAATTTGGAAATTTATTGAATCTCTTACGTGACTCATATGCATATTGTGGACTGAGTATGGATCGGGCTGCACGCCGCAGCGAATCGTATGATTATATTGCGCTTGGGCCGAAGGAGCCCCTCCGGAGTCTGTACACACCTCCAGTAAGCGTCGTCGACGTTAAATGGATCGGGTTGTACGCCACAGCGTGTTCATGTGCATTGCATTGCATCCTTACATTTTACTTGACTGTATTATTTGAAGTTGTTTTGGTGTTGGATCGTAGTAAGGTGTAGGACTGTTAGTTTTAGCTTTACTTTGTGGCACTTCGTGGATTTCTTATCTTCAGACATTTTATATGCTTATTACTCACTGAGTCGGTAGTACTCACCCTTACTCCCTGCACCTCGTGTGCAGATTCAGGTACACCGGAGGCTTAGCTGAGCAGTCTTTGTTTCCCAGAGCTTATCAGAGTTGTTGAGGTAGCTGCTTGACATTCGCAGGACCTAACTACTCTTCCTATTTCAGTTTTATTTATATATACATTTTCAGACTTGAGTATTTTCGTTTAGATATTGTTATTCAGATTGTTTTAGAGGCTCTAGACTCATGACCCCAGATCTTTGGGAGCGTTTTTATCAGACTTCGTATTTTTTTTCTCAGTATTATTCTATTATAAATATTGGATTATTATTCTAAAACTATTATAATCTCTTTAGATTGTCGGTTTGAGGTTTACGGTTGATTTGGGAACGATTGTGGTCAGGCTTGCCTAGCAATATTGTTGGGCGCCATCACGACCGGGTTTGGGGTCTTGACAATTTTTGACTTAGTTTTGTTAATGGCAAGTCCATATTCAGTGCAAAAAAAATCTAAGCATGATTTGATACAGATGCTAGTTTTTTTATTAGCTTTTCCCACTAGGGTAATATCATCCGCAAAGAAGATGTGGGAGAAGTCTGGATCTTTATGTTTAAAATAGATAGGGTCCCATTGTAACGTATCTACTTGATAATTAATTAGTCGAGATAATAGTTCAAGGCAAAGAATGAATATATAAGGGGATAGGGGGTCACCTTGACAAATTCCTCGACTTGGTTGAAAGAAGCTAGTTCTCATACCATTTACTATGATACTCATAGAGCTTATACATATGCAATGCATTATTAGACGGGATAGTTTAGGGGAAAATCTAAAAAACCTGGGGGTTTTATAAACAAAGGACCATTCCAATCGGTCGAATGCTTTCTCAAAGTCTAATTTAATCATCATGTCAAAATTTGATTTCTTATTTTTGTGGAGATTATTCATAATCTCTTGGATTATAATAGCATTGTCACAAGCCCTCCTATTTTTAATGAAACTAGCTTGCATTGGACTAATAAGATAAGGGATATAGAGTTTTATCCTATTAGCAATGATTTTTGTAATTAATTTATAGGAGGTATTGCAAAGGCCAATTGGTCTGAAATTCTTGAGATTATTCGCGTTGGGAAATTTGGGTATTAGACAAACGAAGGTATCATTGAATCCATTAGGAAGGAATTGGGATTCAAAAACTTTGTGATAGTAGCTAGTAATGGAGGGGCCAATAGTATGCCAATATTTTTGGTAAATAAAAGGATGAATGCCATCTGGACCCGGAGCCTTAATCGGTTTGAAAGATAATATGGCATTTGTGATTTCAGAATTATTTAGAGGATTATTAAGCTGCTTAGGTCAACTTTTTTATGGAAGGAGGCATCACCAAGATTGATGTTATTAGGGGAAGAGATTTTTGATGTCCTAAAAGCATTTTTAAAGAAAGTTAGTGCATGGTCTAGAAATAAATTGGGCTCCGATATTCTATCACCATTATTATTAGTAAAGTACATAATAGCATTACAACGCTTACGATTTGAGGCCATGATATGAAAGAACTTAGTATTAGCCTCGCCCTCGTTAAGCCAGTTTATTCTAGATCGAAGTTTCCAGAAATCATGCTCCATAGTAAGAATGGAGTTATATTCATGTTGTAAATTGGATTCCAGATCTTGTAAGAAATGGCTCTTATTATAATTAGGAGAGGATTGGATGCCACTTACCCTAGCTAGAATCCTTTTTTTCTTTTTGAAAATGTCTCCAAAGGTCTCGTTTTTCCAACTAACAACTTCTTTTCTAAAAGTGTTTTGAGCATCAATAAGGTTATCGCTAATCCAACAGTGTTTAACTAGATTAATGAAGTTCGGGTGCTTACGCCAAATCATTTCCAGACGAAAGGGTTTATAAAAGTGGTTCACATTTTTTGGGCAAAGGGTCAGTAACAAGGGGTTGTGGTCCGAATGTGTTTTAGGGAGGTGGATTACCATAGCTTTGGGGCATAATGATAGCCAATCTTCAGTGACAAATATTCTGTCTAACCTTTCCAATATTAATCCTTTGGATTTTTTTTAGATTAGACCAAGTATACTTAGGACCTTTATAACCTAGGTCTAATAATCGACACTTATTAATACTATCCCAAACAGAGTTGCTACGTCTACGATTAATAGGATTACCCCCTAGTTTGTCATTAGAACTAAGTACATAATTAAAATCTCCTCCTAACAACCAAGCTCCTTTGTAATTAGCACTAATATTTTCTATGTTTTTCCATAAAACATTTCTTTTATATGCTTTTGTACTAGCGTAAATGGAAGAAAACAACCAAGTGGAATGAGAAGGAATTACCTCAATCAATGCATGGATTTCTTGATTCCTCCTAACAAAGTTGTGCACCTTAACAAGACCAGCGTCCTAGAGAATAACCATACCTCTAGATTGGCCATCACTTGGTACCTCGATCATTTCGGAGAAGGAAAAGTCGCTTAGGAGAGAAATGTCGCTTTCCATTCTTGTTTCTAGCAGAGTAACCATGCACAGCCTATGAGTGTCCATCATTTCTCTGAAGTTAACCCTAAAGTTTTCATTGTTTCCCCCACGGATGTTCCATATAATAATGTTTGTGGGTCTAAACATCATTGCATGGTTTTTGGTTGGACCATTGTCCATTTGAGTTTGAAGCACTGGGTTCCTCCTTAAGCTGGGGGATTAGGACCATTGCATGATTCCCTACTGTGGGATCCTGGGGGGGCCTCACATCCATTGAGCACTTGTATAGTGCTGGGGGGCAAGTGAGCACATATCTCTTCTCTAGGAGGTCCCTGAAGAGAAAGACTTTTACCTCGTTGAGGCTTGAAAATTCTAGGACTGGACCAGACCTTAGTAGGTTTATCTCCCCTTCCTCTTCCATTAGGACATTTTCTGGTTCTGGAGCATTGGAGGGACTTGGACTGGTGGAGCTAGGTTTGCTACTGGTGGTGGGACAACCTGTGGTATTTGGAGTGGTATATTTGGTGGATTTTCTGGTTGGACTAGGTTTGTTTGGGGAGGAACTTGCATGTTAAGGTTGGCCTGGGATTGGGGGTTGTTCAATGGTAGGGACCATGGCATGAAGATGGGATTCATGTTTGAGATTTTCCCCGGAGGAAAGAAGGGTAGTCCAGTTGGGAAGAGTGATTTTGGATAAGGTTGAAGTTGGGTGGCAAGCTCCATTGGTGCCTCATGGCTTGGACTTGATCCAAGTTCATCGATGGTGCAAGAGGATGAACGATGTTGTTCATCCATACATGGTTTAGGTAATTGTTCATTACCATGTGCATTCCTTCCGACACTAATTGGGCTAGAAAGTGAGAGTTTTGGAGCACTATCACTGTTTCTTGGCCGTCAGATCATGTTGAATGTTATAGCATGGCCTATTAGAGCTTGTTACCACCAAG
>NW_017671060.1:7101-36544 GCF_001879085.1 Nicotiana attenuata | reverse complement strand
TATGAAGCCTTATATGGGAGACGGTGTAGATCTCCGGTTGGTTGGTTTGAGCCCAGCGAGGCTAGATTATTGGGGACAGAGTTAGTGCAGGATGCCTTAGAGAAGGTAAAAGTGATCCAGGAGAGACTTCGTACAGCTCAGTCGCGCCAGAAGAGCTATGCGGACCGGAAGGTTCGAGATGTATCTTATGCAGTGGGCGAGAAGGTCTTGTTGAAGGTTTCGTCTATGAAAGGCATTATGAGGTTTGGAAAGAAAGGGAAGCTGAGTCCAAGGTTCATTGGACCTTTTGAGATACTTAGGAGGATTGGGGAGGTGGCCTATATGCTTGCTTTGCCACCTAGCTTGTCGGGAGTTCATCCGGTGTTCCATGTTTCTATGCTCGGGAAGTATGTTGGGGACCCGTCTCATGTATTAGACTTCAGCACGATCCAGTTGGATGAGGACTTGACCTACGATGTGGAGCCGGTGGCTATTTTGGGTCGTCAGGTTCGAAAGTTGAGATCTAAGGACATAGCTTCGGTGAAGGTACAGTGGAGAGGTCGGCCCGTGGAGGAAGCCACTTGGGAGACCGAGCAGGAGATGCGGAGCAGATATCCTCACTTGTTTGAGACTCCAAGTATGTTTCTTGACCCGCTCGAGGACGAGTGTTTGTTTAAGTTGGGGAGGATGTAACGACCCGACCCGTCGTTACGGGAGTTACCGCCCCGTTTTCCCCGTTTTATGCTTCTATATGTTTCATTATATGTGTTTGGAAAATTTGAAGTAATTCGGATAGAGTTCGGTTAAATGAGACAATAAGTCTCTTTATGAGAAGGATTGTTGGGAAAAGTCAATCGAATGTTGACTTATGAGATAGAAGGCTCGGAATAGATTTCCGATGATTCGACTAGTTTCGGGGGATGATTTGTGACTTAGGAGCGCAATCGGAATTGAATTTGGAGGTCCGGTGTAGAATTAGGCTTGAATTGGCTAAGGTTGGATTTTGGCGAATTCCGGATGGTAGGTGAGATTTTGATCCGAGAGTCGGAATGGAATTTCGAGAGTTGCAGTAGCTCTGTTAGGTGATTTTGGATATGCGTGCAAAGTTTCAGATCATTCGGAGGTGTTTAGGTCGGGTTTTAGATCAAATGCAAGTTTCGGAAGTCTTAGTTTAACTTAGGCTTGAATCCGTGGTAATTCGATGATTTTGGTGTTTATGATAGTGTTTTTATGTTACGAGCAAGTTTGAATGAAGTAATAGAACATATCTGTGCATTTGGTTGAGGTCCCGAGGGCCTCGGGGTGAATTCGGGTGGTTAAACGAGAGTTTTGAGGTGTAATTGCAGGTCAGATTTTCTGTCATCTGGTGTTTCCGCTTCTGCGGAAATGGAACGCAGAAGCGGTACCGCAGAAGCGGGTACGTGGTCGCAGAAGCGGTCGTGGCCGGCTAGGGAAAATTCCGCAGATGCGGAAGGTAGCTCACACCAGCGGGTCCGCATAAGCGGACAAGGTGCCGCAGAAGCGGTCTTTGGAGGAACCGCAGAAGCGGACTTCGCGTCGCATAAGCGAAGTCCGGGCTTCTAAGTGAAAACCGCTTAAGCGGAAATGTGGCCGCAGAAGCGGTCCCGCATAAGCGAAAGCGGGACCGCAGAAGCGAAAATTGCTGGGCGACAGAAGGGTTTTAAAATAAAATTTCATCCGCGACCCTTTCATATTTTTCCTCTATTGTTGACGTTCTTAAGAGCTTTGAACAAGGAAATTCGAGGGTTTTGACTGAGAATCACTTGGAGGTAAGTTCCTTGGCCTAAATATTCGAATTTATGGTAGAAATTACATGTAAACTGTAGAAAATTCATCAAAAACGAGTCAAGCTAGGGCTTGGAAAGCTGTGATGTAAAAATGGAATTTGGAGGGTCAAACGAGCTCCGATTTTGGTGAACTTTATATGCACGGACTCGTGGCGAGACGAGGAATCCGTTGGTGTGATTTTTGGAATTTTTAGAGAAGTGGGCCCGGGGCTCGGGTTTTACCAACTTCGTGAATTTTAGTACTTTTCGAGTATTTTTGATGGGGTTATGTTTCTTTAACCCATATTTATGTATTCGCTGTGATTTTGACTAGATTCGACGCGCGAGGAGGTCGATACGAAAGGAAAAGGCATTGCGGACCATTCTACGGCCGGTTAGAGGTGAGTAGTTGGTGTATATGATGGCCTGAGGGTTTGAAACCCCGGCTTATCACATTGTGACGCTATTGTAGGGCGTGACTCGCACCCCATGGCAGGTGCGGGATTGGTTATGACTGGGGATTGAGACTTAGTCCATCCCGAACAAGAATATTTCTATATTGGCGACTGATACGCACCCTGTATTGAATATATCTGGGCTTATTGCCGTGTTTGGGGCCTTGTGCCGATCTGTAGCATCCTTAGAGGATGATTGTCATTGTGATAGCATGTTTTGTATAATCATTGATCTCAGTCCTGTGTTTAATCACTGTTATGAAACGCTAAGTCACTTTTCCTGAAGTTAAATATCTAAAGTATATTCTTCTTAATAAATTGGAAATTGGGAAATTAATTGAATCTGTTACGTGACTCATATGCATATTGTGGACTGAGTATGGATCGGGCTGCACGTCGCAGCGAATCGTATGATTATATTGCGCTTGGGATGAAGGAGCCCCTCCGGAGTCTGTACACACCCCCAGTGAGCGCCGTTGACGTTAAATGGATCGGGCTACGCGCCGTAGCAGTCATGTGCATTGCATTGCATCTTTACATTATACTTGACTGATATATTTGAAGTTGTTTTGCTGTTAGTTCGTAGTTAGGTGATGGACTGTTAGTTTTAGCTTTACTTTGTGGCATTTCGTGGATTTCTTATCTTCAGACATTTTATATGCTTATTACTCACTGAGTCGGTAGTACTCACCCCTACTCCCTGCACCTTGTGTGCAGATTCAGGTACACCGGAGGCTTAGCTGAGCAGTCTTTGTTTCCCAGAGCTTATCAGAGTTGTTGAGGTAGCTGCTTGACGTTCGCAGGACCTGGCTACTCTTCCTATTTCAGTTTTATTTATATATACATTTCCAGACTTGAGTATTTTCGTTCAGATATTGTTATTCAGATTGTTTTAGAGGCTCTAGACACGTGACCCCAGATCTTTTGGGAGTGTTCTTATCAGACTTCGTATCTTTCTCAGTATTATTCTTCGTTAAATATTGGATTATTATTCCAAAACTATTATATTCTCTTTAGATTGTCGGTTTGAGGTTTACGGTTGATTTGGGAACGACTGTGGTCAGGCTTGCCTAGCAATTGTGTTGGGCGCCATCACGACCGTGTTTGGGGTCGTGACACTTTTCCATTAACAAACACACACGAACACTCTTAGTTTCTGAACTCACACTCACACTCAAAAGTATTCTCTCTTGTTACTTCTACTGTGGCCTGCTCTCAAGCCCTGCTTTTACTGTATTTTGCTCTTTGAAACTGGTATGTCCTGATTAAGATTTTCAGCAATCACAACAATGTGTTTACTTAATACTTTTACCCTCTTGTTTGCCTACTGCTTGTGTTTAGTTCAGTACTTATTTTAGCATGTTGCAATTTCCTTTTGCCTGTTCTGCACCTACTATGCATCCTAAATGTGTTTGATGCTAATGGTTTGTTTGAGGCATGACAGTATTAAGTATTACTGCCTATGACTCAAACTTGATTCCCCTGGAATCATAACCTCTATGTCACCATCACATGTTGTGTATTCTTGTTGATTTTGCAAGCATAACAGCACTCTCTATTGATGTGTATGTCCTGAATTAGCTAATGCCTAAGTACATAGGCTCTTTGCAATCCCCAATCCCTAAACCCCTTTGTGTGAAATTCTCAATCCTGTAATTGTTTCCCAACCCCTCTTCCCCTCCTCTGTGCTTTCTTAGTTCTTTAAAACTTTGTTTCTTCACTTGCACTCTCTCTTTGACTTAAGTTCTGCCCCCCTCCCCCCCCCCCCTCTTGTGAGCCTTGCCTTGGGACCCTTTGAGCTCCCTCTGAACTTGGACACTTGAGGGCTGGCACTTCCACTGCACTTGTCCCTATTCTGGTAATACAATTTGGGTGTGAGCACTGCCCGGAGTCCCTTTGAGGCTCTTAGGGAACTCTGACACACTCAAATTTGAGAAAGGCTTTGGATCGATGGTCTTTGAGTTGGTCTATCTCATAATTCAGGCAGGAAGTCAAGAATCAGGCCTTTTAGGGTTGTACTTATTTTCTTTGTAGTTTTCTGATGTATTTGTTACTCTGGTTTGTAATAATTTATAAAGAATACTCGGGGCTGGCTAGTGAAACAGGGTTGGGGTAACTATGCATGCAAAGGGTAGAAATCATGCCTATAGGATTGTTTTAATTCTGCATAATTCAACTACATATAGAAACCATGCCTATAGGACTGTTTTAGTTCTACATAATTCAACCACATATAGAATCCATGCCTATAGGTTGTTCCAACGCCATTCTGCATAATTCAAACTGCATTTAGATACCATGTCTATAAGGTTCAATTTCTGCATTTAGATGCCATGTTTATAAATTTTAAAACAAGTTCTGCATCTAGAAACCATGTCTATAAGGTTCAATTTCTGCATTTAGATACCATGTTTATAAATTCTAAAACAAGTTCTGCATCTAGAAACCATGTCTATAAGGTTCAATTTCTGCATTTAGATACCATATTTTTAAACAAGTTCTGCATCTAGAAACCACGTCTATAAGTGTATAAAATCAGCAACGTGTAGAAAACATGCCTATAGGAGTTTCTAAATGAATCTGATTCGCTTCACCCATTGCTAGACGTAAAATCAGTAAATAATACATACCACCACCTACAGAGCTTGTAATCAATTTGTTAATTCTGCATCTCTTTTGGATAATCTAAGTCCCCCAATGTTAACAAGCATGCACTTTTATGATTTCAAACAATTCATTTTTTGAGCTTTACTGTCTTACCACCTTCTGAGTTCAATAGATACCATGCCTATAGGATCCTGTCTGAGCACTTAGGCAAACCTTGGAGTAATAATAAAAACTGAATCCGCTTCTGTTAATTATTACAACCAGTAGGCAGTCCTGATTCGGGCTTCTTATCTGAATTATGTAATAAACCAATCTGCCCCAATCCTTTAGACTCCTTCATATTTAATTCTAAT
Source organism: Nicotiana attenuata (assembly GCF_001879085.1). Lineage (NCBI taxonomy): Eukaryota > Viridiplantae > Streptophyta > Magnoliopsida > Solanales > Solanaceae > Nicotiana > Nicotiana attenuata. The sequence goes on along the minus strand of NW_017671060.1, from coordinate 31,363 downwards.
CAGACCTAAGCAGTACGTGCAAGACATGCTATTATGTTCTTTTTTTTTCTTCTGTGCAAGGAGGTATAATTGAGCCTTATATGTTTATATGTCTCCCCAAATATACAGTATGTGTTTTGTATGTCGCCTTAGAACTTTACCTTTGAAACTGCAAATAAGCCTTATATCCTTCCCCTTTTAGGATTAGTAGTCCTAAGCGCCTCCGGGACTGATAGGATTGGGACGGGTAATAGCATGCATTAAGTAATCGATACCCATCCATGCTTTAAATACCTTAATGGGGTGGGATGGGTAGATATGGATATGATGAACACGCAATAATGTCACGTGTAGCCCCTCATTGAGGAGTGATTACCGGACATTGTGTGGGGTGATCCATATTATTAATAAACCTAGGACCCCTCTCCCCTTCATTCTTTATTTCTTTTCCTTGGCATTTTAACTCTTTATTTTTAAAATCAGCTCTGAAATCCCCTCTTATTTGAGCCTTATTTGTTTATATGTTAATTGTACCCAAATTCACAATAATTGTCTGGCCGGGAACCACACTAGTGGATTCTGAGGGGTGCCTAACACCCTCCCCTTAGAATAATTTCAAGCCCTTACCCTATCTCTGGTTATTCAAATCGAACTCTTTTGGTGTCCTAATGCACCCTAATCATTAGCTGGCGACTCTTCAATTTCAAACCCAGTTCCCAAAAGGAATGAGTTTTCCCTCCAAATGTCATAAACCCGATTTCGCGAGAAAAGGGGGGGGGGGGCGCGACAGGTCCTTCATTACTTGCCCAAACATTACACTTGTTCTGCGATGTAAGCTTTCTAACGGCTTGATCTTGGCAGGGACTGTGGTACTCATCGCCATTATGCCTCGTGGGCACGACTGTGGCTGGATTGACCTCTTACCGTCCCCTTTAATGATAACCATCTGGTGGTCAGATTTTGACCCATACAGTTAGTCCCTACGCCTGTTGGGGTCGTCTTTTGGCGAGCTCAATGGACGGACCCTATGGATCCAAGAATTAGGAGAAATCTGGTCATTATGCGAGGACGGCGTGGCGACGTGATGTTTTAAGGACTTTACCGGACCATTACGTCAGTTCGTAGATGGATCGTCACGTCGATTCAGGGTGCCATGAATGCCCATTATGCGTCATTATGATGCACGTTTCCTAAGCACCGTATCGTTTCCTGTGCCCTTTCAGCTTTTTGGCAGCTCTTAGGTTTCCCGCTCAGGGCATTTGTGTTCCTATAAATAGGGGAAAACCACCATTCGATTGTTACGCTTTTCGATTTACCTGAGGAATTTTGCAAACTTCCACCTTCTTCAGTATTTCACACTTCTGCTTTTGTCAGAATTTGATGTGATCACCCTCTATATTTCTTCATCACTCTTGTTTACTCCGATCGAGCTAGACAAATAGCTGGAACTTCTTCCCAGACCGACAGATTCGTCGAAGCTCCGGCGCCGGAGAATGATGCACCCCTTCTTGGAAAGGGAATGGAGGTGACGGAAGATGAGGGATTCCCGACAGTGGCTGAGATACTACCCCGTCCGGGGAAATTATGGACTGACTTTAACAGCCCTGCCGGAGACGAACCGGAACCTGTCTTTTCCACCATGGATGAAGCAGCGATTACGGTGCTCAAGGCTAAGTGGGGAATTCCAAATCATATCGAAATGGTACCGGCGTCGGGGACGGACATTGTACATGTGAACCACCCGGGGTACTGCGCATTTTACGCGTATCCTTTTGTTGTCGGATATATGCTTCCTCTCCCCTCTCTAGTGGTAGACTTCTGCCACTACTACGAAGTGTGCCCGGCTCAGCTCTCACCGTACGCATACAAGCTCTTCCTCATGCTCATCAAGTATGCGGAGCTTGCCGGTCGAGGGATTACTTTGCGGCACATGCTTCATATTTTTGCCCCTCATTCTTTGGGGCACGATGATCCACATGCGCCATCGAGGAACCAAGATTTTGGTGGTGAAGATGGACGATAAGGCTAATCGCCGCTTCTAGGAAAGCTATTTATATGTGCGGACAGAGCACCTTGTGGAGGACTCGTCGGGGTTCCCTGAGACATGGAACTTCGCTCGTAAGTTTTCCTTTGTTTATTTTGCGATCGCTCTCAAGGCGATTGTCGATCGTTCTTCTCTAGGTTATATTGCTAAGGACTGGTTTTCGTTTTTGCAACCGAGAGACTACCTCCCCCGCTAGTTGACGACATCTGTGAGTGGGTGAACGTAATTATTCCCCATACAATGGGTATTCGTGAGTGGGCGTCCTTCCACGGGAAATATGGGCGTAAGCCTCTCACTGGTAAGCCGGCCCGCTGTAGTTTTTTCTTTTTCTTTGCCTTGTGGTTCGATCTTGTCGTTATGTGATCGTCTTTTTTTGTTTGCAGGGAGAGCGTGAAGGATGTGGGCTCCTCCATTCGCATTCCATCAACCGGCGCCCCCTGCCGGGCCTACGCCGAGGGCCAGTATCCGGCCTGCATCGAGAGCCACTACCCAATCTACACCTGCGGCCGGAGCCGTGTGCGCGGGGGATACTCCTCAACCTTAGACTCCGGTTTCTACCATCCGCTCAACGGGCGAGTCTTCCCATGCTGGTAGTGGAGATGCCCCGTCGAAGAGACGATGGGTGGCGTTGGAAGTGATTCCTCAAGCCGAAACATCTTCGAGGGGCGACCTTTCCTTGGCGGTGCCCGAAATTGATGGTGGTGCTAACCCGGCCGCAGAGGCTATGCCCGTTGTGAGCGGTCAACAGACTGACGTGGCGGAGAGACGGAGTTCCGACGCTGCCGTTGCTGTCTTGGGAGGCCCTTCGTCATCCCGGCCAAACCGCACTTCTTCTTCGGCCGAAGAGAGGGGAAAAGGCATCGCGGTTGATGATTACGAGTCTGAATACGACCTCGATCCTGATGATGTTAGGATGTTCGAGGAGGGCTTTACCCGAACTATGGTAAGAGCGGAAGGTCCTTCCCGAATACTCGAAATTCCTTCGAACCTCGATCTTCTGCAAGACACGATGGAATTTGTGCCGCAGTTCCACCTTCTGTGCTTTGCCGCAAAAAGCGAAGCTCTTCAGGACGTCAGCGACACCGAATTGTCACGTGGCGTGGCCGCGATGGGCCTAAGGGTAAGTTTCTCTTCCTTATTTGTCCCCCCACCCCCTTTTTTTGTGGCCTTGGCCTTTATCGACTCTTTTCTTTGCTTTTAGTCTTACATGCTGGAGATCGAGAGTTCTCGCAGGGCTGAGACTCGGGCCAAGATTTTTCTGACGATGCTTGAAAAGTACCGGCGATATCCAACAAATGCCGCGAGATGCATGAGCGGATCAGGGCGGGTACTCGCACCCAATCCCTCGGGGAGGAGTTGGAGAAAATGGATCAGGAGCTGATGCAGTCCATTCGCAGATGTAGTGAGCTCGAGGAGCTGCTCCGTGCCAAGGACGAAGAGCTTGAGCTGGGAAAGGGGGTCGTTGCCGAGTGCGAGCATCTTCAGGCGAAGGTGTTGTCGTTGCAAGCCGAACTCGATCAGAATACCGCCAGAGTTGAAGCTTTGAGTGCAGAATGGATGGGGAAGTTAGCCGAGTTAGAGAGAAAAGTGGCCGAGCTAGAAAATGCCGAGGGTGCTCGGGTGTTGGCTTTGGCAAGAGCGGCAGCGCTGGAGGACACTATCCGCATCCTCAAATCTGAGTAGGAGTCTGAGAGGGCAACGACCACACTGAGGGAGGCGAGGCTCTAAGAGCGCATCGGCGAAATTGACCAGGAAGCCTCAAACTTGGGAGACCGGGTCGTGACCCTCGAGGCCGAAAAGGCGCAATTTTTGGCTCAAGTTGAGTCTGCTTCCACCGCTGTTCCTCGTCATTTGCATGAGCTGTGGGTCTATGCCGATGGCCAACGAGACATATACAAGGGTTTATGGGAGGTGGGCAGTGTTTCCGAGGCTGCTTTTGAAGAAGCTCGGGCGAAGGCGCGCGAGGCTCGTGTCAATTGCGGCTACGACCCTACGACACTGGAGGTTGGCGAGGACGGTAATGTTGAGGAGGGATTTCTCGAAGACAATGATGGGGAGAACGGCGGTGATGACGCCGAGTGAAAAGTTGCTGCAGCTTTAGTACTCTTTTTTTTTTGTTCATTTTCGCCTTCTTTTTTATTTGGGCCTCTTTTGGCCTTTTGTAAGGTGTGGCTGTTGCGCACGTATATTTCAATAAAACTGTCACTTCACCTTTGTGTATCTTTTGATTCTCCTTTTCCTTGTTCGTTACATATCTTTTAATTTTGGCGCGGACCTTTGGATTCTCCTTTTTTTCGCCTTTGTGTCTTCGACCTCGTTTTTTTTTGGGCGATGAGTCCCTTACCTTTTTGATTAGGAGTCCGACCCTGCCCGGATCGAGTAGGATTTCGTCGCGTGAGTCCAAATGAAGTCACTTTGGATCTTCAGATCCGGGCGAGGTTGACTTCCGATTTGCCGACTTAGGTGGAATCATCCAACGTAGGCGAAGTCAACTTTTTGATATATATTCGACCAGGGTCAAACTTGGAATCGCCATCTCGGGCGAAGTTAGTTTTTGACTTGTGTTCGAACGAGCTCAAACTCTTTATTTTATTTGGCGGTAGCCGGCGGCTGTAAAGGTGTTATTCTGAGCGAGGTTGAATCATATCCTACTTGATTCGATGATAGCCAGTGGCCGTAAAGGTGTCAATTCGGGTAAGATCGAATTACGACCTATTGGCTTTGACGATGGCCGGTAGCCGCAAAGGTGTTAATTCGAGCAAGATCGAATTGTGACCTATTGTAAGTTCGAGCGAGGTCAAACCCTTCTTTTGGCGATTGTCGTTTGCCGTAGGGGTGTTGTTTCGAGCAAGGTCGAAATGGTAACCCATTGTAAGTTCGAGCTAGGTCGAACCCTTTTTTTGGCGATAGTCGTTGGCCATAGGGGTGTTATTTTGAGCGAGGTCGAAATGGTAACCCATTGTAAGTTCGAGCTAGGTCGAACCCTTCTTTTGGCGATGGCCATTGGCCGTAGGGGTGTTATTTCGCGTCGAAATGGTAACCCATTGTAAGTTCGAGCTAGATCGAACCCTTCTTTTGGCGATGGCCATTGGCCTTAGGGGTGTTATTTCGAGAAAGGTCGAAATCGTAACCCATTGTAAGTTCGAGCTAGGTCGAACCCTTCTTTTGGCGATGGCCGTTGGCCGTAAGGGTGTTATTTCGAGCAAGGTCGAAATGGTAACCCATTGTAAGTTTGAGCTAGGTCGAACCCTTCTTTTGGCGATGGCCGTTGGCCGTAGGGGTGTTATTTCGAGCAAGGTCGAAATGGTAACCCATTGTAAGTTCGTGCTAGGTCGAACCCTTCTTTTGGCGATGGCCGTTGGCCGTAGGGGTGTTATTTCGAGCGAGGTTGAAATGGTAACCCATTGTATATCCGTTGGGGGACACTACTCGTCGTTGTGTTTTATATGTGCGCGTCGAGGCAGGCCCTAGTTTGCTTAAATTCACTTTCATTTGGAGGGTACTGTGCGTTTCCTGGGTGAGCCCCAGTTCGCCCAATTTCGCTTTCATTAGAGAATACTGTGCGTTTCCTGGGTGAGTCCCGGTCCGCTTAATTTTGCTTTTCATTGGAGAATACTGTGCGTTTCCCGGGTAAGTCCCAGTCCGCTCAATTTTGCTTTTATCGTAGATTGTTTTTTGTTGTTCTGTACCGAGCCATTTCTTTTATTTGTGATATACTGCGACTTAGACGGTTTTGCTCGGTCATTACTTGCGGGACGGTGTGCTACGGAATCATTTCCGGGGGTTTTGGAGGCGCTCGTCCTTCGCTCGCGTACCCATGCGAGTGCTCGCGTTCCTGTTTTGAATCAACAAAAGAGTGAAGGTAAACCAAAATGAAATCGTTTGTTACCTCGACCTAACAAGCTAGTGAAAGAAGGAATGGCGTTGTAGGATTACTCGCTCCGCCTAGTGCTCGAATGGTGGTTTTAGATTTGGCGGCCGTGCTCGGCTTCGTCGTTAATAGCGTCAAGGCTTCTCACGGGTTGGGCCCACCTCACTCGCTGAAGTGTTGTAACCGAGTCCCGGTCAGATCTCGTCCGATTTGCACAAACAAGGGAAACATGTCACACTTCGTTCATAGATCATCCGGTGTGTGGGGGAATGTAAAAATAGGGCAGGATATGCCCGCTATTTCAAAGGATCACACAATAGGCTATCATCCCTTCCTAAGAGATGGAAGTACACGCCAGTATATAAGGTGAATACATCAAATGGGATTTCGGTCATGCCAAGAGCGTAGCAACTGTCGTTCTACTTTTAAACATGCATATGACGTGCCAATCCCATCGCTACAGGTGAAGCGTGGGTTTTACATAGACATCAGTCACAATTTCTATTTTATGTAGAGATCTGACCTAGATTGGTGCGGTTATCTCAAAAGCTTATCTACCATTCTTTCGAGTTGGTGTTTATACCGAGATGGTAAGGTTATGACAGCTTGGAAGTGACACTTGGCTGGTTCTAGATCTAAAAGAAACTAAAAAATTTGGCTAAGAAATCCCCACAGATGGCGCCAAATTGTTTCACCAAAAAATTGTTAAACCCTTTAGTTAACCTAATTAATAGAGAGATAGAAGGTAAATCTTATCCAAACATAATTAACTCTAGATCAAAACATATTGAGTACAAAAATCGGAGAAGAACAAGCTGATTTAATATTTCCTAAGATGATTATCATACATCAAACGTAAATGATAAGCTTACATCTATGATGGGTCTGCACCATAATCATAAGACCACAGAACGGGAAGAGAGAAAGCTGTTGATAACTAAGAGATCCTCCTTTGTTGGTTCCGTAACGATGACTATAAACACTGTAACCAGATCTGGGTCCAGCGCTCCCCCCCCCCCCCTAATGGTCTCCTGCCTCTCTATATATATACCAACAATTTTCCTTTTTATCCAATGGTCTTTGACCGGCGTGCTTTCTCATGAATGGGTCCTTCATTACTTGCCCAAACATTACACTTGTTCTGCGATGTAAGCTTTCTAACGGCTTGATCTCGACAGGGACCGTGGTACTCGTCGCCATTACGCCTCGTGGGCACGACCGTGGCTGGGTCGACCTCTTACCGTCCCCTTTAATGATAACCATTTGATGATCAGATTTTGATCCATACAACTATGTTCCAAGTCTTCTAAAGAATTGAAGATTCTAAAAACGTGGTGGTTTGCTAGTTTCTCAAATTTGGTGTATTATTAAACTACAACAAAAGATATAGTCAAAGATTATTTCTCAATGATTTAAGCCAATTTTATGCGTGGAATCTGGTCTTTTATGAGGAAATTTCCCTTCACTTTATTTCCCACCTAATACACAAATTTTGTCATGAGGCGCTGACTAGAATTCAGCTTCTGAAATGTCGATGTTTTCTTTCCTTCTACAGTTCTTCCCTACCAAACTATGGCTAGAAAAAATTTACCAAAAGGAAAAATTGTATCCTATTTTAAACTAAAAAACTACTGACACCGAGTTGTCGACAAGCTTCTCGCTCGATGATAGTCTAAGTTCATCTTTGGTTCCTCTTCTCTCTTTCTTTTTGGCAAAGATAATGAGTATATGGTTCTGGCTGACACCACCTTTCTAACAAGTGATTCCCATAGCGCATCATCTTCCTTTTGTTGCACCTTCACTTTGAATTGTCTGTAATGTAAAATTGGACATATTTAGAGACTCAATAATACCAAGAACAAACAAGAAAAATAATTGGCCCTACTGATAAAGAGCTAGGGCAAACTACGTTATTTAAATCTGCTATTTATGTAAGAGGTTCGACCTTTTCCAGTCCAACATATTGTAAGGCTATTAGAACATTTTGTTGATGATTTTTACAGGAAAACAGAAAGAGACGTTTCAGCTACCAAAGAATCTAAAAGAAAAAGTGTCACAACAAGGCGATCATGAAAGAGGAAATGGACAAGTCCAGGACAGCACTTTCATTGTTTTTTCCTATTAAGACAAATCAATTAAATGAACTCTTTGTCCTGATAATTCACATGGAAATGTTGCGAGGCCGATGTTCATAGTATAAAATGGAGTTATTGTAAAGAACAACAAAGTAGTTGCAACTTCTTTTTTTACCTGCACAGTGGAACTCGGCATTCATCAAGTTTGTCACAAATAGAAGAGTGCAATCTAAGTAGTTGCCACATCCTTTTGCATCGCAAACAACCTCCATTCACCCTTCTCTTACACGTAGCGAAGTGTCGAATAAGGAGCTGGACGCCTTGACATGTTTTGAATTTGCTACATGGAAGCTTCTTTGTGCAGGGCTCCTCATGACATGGCCCCACGCTGGTGCATCCTTCAGTGCATATGTGCTCTATACAATCCATCGCTTCGCTTAGCTGTAAATACAAGTTCTGCTCTCGTCTGTGTCTTCTTGCCCTCTTCTTCCTCTGTAATAACAAAATTCCAAATTTGATTCAGTAAACATTCGCTGAATGGTAAAGGAGATGCAAACAAATGCGCCAAGATTGTTTCAATCCTATTGCTTCACTATCAAGTGACAAACTTTAACATTCTACCCCATTTTCATGATAAAAATTTCAATTTAATCTGATATTGGTCAATCTAAAAGAACCAAAGAGGAATTATGCTAGAGAAATTTCAAACATACCGAGTCAGCCTCATCCATGAACTGCAGAATTTCAAGTTCAAGCAGAGAGTCATGATCTTGGAGGAACTTCCAACCCTCAGTTTTCTCAACTTTCTTGAAATTGGTTGATATAAATTTCAAGCACTTGAGATAAAGATCAGGTGCATCACAGAGCCTGGCCAGTTGAAGCACGTCTACCGCATTTTTAATGGTCAATTGCTCAGCTAACCCCTTTGTACATATCTGCTTTAGTTGTGGTACCAAATACACATGAGAGAGTGCTAGAAGATGAATTCCATGTTTCTCCATCTGCTCCTCACTGCACCTGATCACCAAGATATTTATTTAATAAGATATTCTTTTCTCCAATAATAGCGGAAAACATAGAACCGCCGGTGCTTGAGTCTTTTATTAGAATACTATTAAGGAAAAGAAACATGCGATTAATCAATCTATGAGGCAGTGACTGTACCATGTGTAAGACGATAAATAAATGGGAGGCATATTTACTGGAGCTATATTGGCATTTTTTCCCTTTAATTAAAAGATAGGTGACTGGCCCCTAAACCAAATCTATAACTTAATTCAAGCCAATCAGGTTTCAAAGGTTTAGCGGGAAAACTACTCATACGAAGGCGGACTTGGCGTGAATCAGTAAACTCACTTGAAAGAAGAGAGAAACTGGACAAACACAGAAACAGCGTCGCATGGAACACCCAGAATCCGAATAGTTTTCTCCGAGCTCCGTCGCTTTTGCGGCCGAACCAGTATGCTTTCCAGAACTGACGAAGCCGCAGCCTACAATTAAATGTCGCCAAAACGATCAGTACCTTTGAAAATTGCTACAGATTATCGAACAATTGATTCTAAATTTAGTACTATTCACATTTGGGAACTGAAAATTCAAAATTCTCCTATAAAAAGTTGACAATTCGCCCGTTTGAAAATACAATTCAAGTTCGTTAAATCGCGAATATGAAGTTTCGACTGGCAATCAAATCTTATTGAATTTGTGAAACTCGAATGCTTAGAAATTGCGTACCAGAACAGTAGAATGTGCCAGAATTCGGCGGCCACCGGAGGTGATGATTTGAATGTCGGCTTCAGGCATTTCGCCGGAAAATCCGTCAAAATCGGTAGCAAAGTTATTCGGCGACATAATTACAGATTTTTTGAAGACTAATAATATCGTTTCGATGAATTTCCTCCTCAGGGTAAATTCAGATTTTAGAGTGTTTCTTTTCTTTAGTTTTCGGTGGAGAATAATGGTTCGCATGTCCTCGTATATATAGGCAACGTGACACACCAACAGAAAAGCAGAAGAGCAGACAGCGTGGACGATTTCCTTTCTCAACGTATTTCACGCGCTCTTAAATGTGCGTGAAAACAACCTCCAAGACTAAAACAAAAATAGTGATTCGTGATAGATAACATGCTTAAGAGAGCGTGGAGAAAGAATTTGGTTGAGTTTTTAAATTAATTTCCGTTTTTATCCTTGAACTTTTCGTGGTTTTATTTTCTGGGTCCCCTTTATATGGATAAACTACCTGGTCAATGCCAGGCAAGGTCGAGAATTGGCAATAAACGGCTTTTAGAAAATTTCAAAGGCCATAAATTAAAGGGATGGCCAAGTTTCTATTTACTATGAGACTGACGTGTCATCCTAATCCTGTGTTAACCTTTCAATATAGACACTTCTATCCAATAGGAAATTAAAAAGTAATTGCCTTGTTGGCAAACCTTTGCCACGTAGCAATGACCAATAGAGTTTTGTTAGCCTTATTTAATGTGCACTTGCTTTCCCAAAATCATTTCATGATTTTATTTTAAGTCCTATTCACCTAACATTATGTATATGGTCAAAATTGGGCTTGTCCTTTTTGTATGATTAATCGAGATCGGGGTGTGGCAGGCCAAGGTTCGACCCCATGTCATACCGGACCATGACACGAAGTTAGATTGCCAAACTCGGGACACAGGGACCGATCGAGACCAGCCAAGATCGAAACCAAGCAGAAAGAGATCGAGCAAGATCGAGGGAAGCCTGCCATGGCAAATAACAGAGAGCCAAGATATCCGCGATCGGGCGAAGATCATGGCGGAAATCTCGGTGTATCAAGAAGAGGCCGATTAATCAGCTAATCATGGGATTTCTTACTGTATTTAGGATTGTATGGGTAGGACTCCCCTGCTATATAAAGGGGGTCTAATCATTTGCAAAGGATATGATATTCACGCTACATAAAGCAATACACTGTCTTTCTCTTAAGCTTTCAATACTCTGTTATCCTGTTCATACTTTCTAGTAAAATACTTGTTTGATTCGAAGGTGACCTAGCTCGAGGATCAAAGCTATACATCTATTTTGGTTTGCTTTATTTCTATTTGCAGTTAATTTCAATAACAATATTGCGTTTTTTCCAGTTTGTGCTAAGTAAAATCACGTGTCCTTAAAACCACAGTATAAATTCAATTGTTATCCGTTTTGAAGGTAAACACATTCTTTTGTCAATATACAACGAACTACATTTGATTACACAAATGATAACCTTTCAAAATCTAGAGAGGTAGGTGTTGATAACCATAAGAAACTTCAATAGTTGAATTAATTAATTAATTACATTGCACTAATTGATTGAGATAATTCTTGATTTTCTTCAAAAGTGTTGGACAAGTGTCAATATAATGTTTTAAGTACAAAGAGAAGCCAATAAAGTGGAGCTGACTAAGATGTGTTACTAGTGAGCCCAATAAATTTTAGATTTTCGCATGTGAACGTTTTTTGATACTTCTCCCATTAATTTCTTCTGTTATATCTTCACCTTGAATAGGACGAAGTAATTCTCATTCGGAAATATTCTAGAGGCCAAAACTCACAAGTCATAATATGATGAACTGTAACATATTATTCTAAAGATGAGTATAATTACACAAAAAAAAAAAAAAAATATTACACAAGGAATATTATGAAGTAAGTTTAATTAGAGAGGCGGAGATCCACACGTTTTAAATTGGGAGACCCTTGACCCTTGTAATTTTGAAATTTGATATTGTAGTAGGATATGACCAGGCTTAATTAGAAGCGGAGTTGCGCCTCGTATCAATTAGAAATAGAGATTTTTACATTCCTATACATTATATGAAAGTATATTACCCTCCCTACTCAAGTTTTACTATAATTACATTTTATATACTCAATTATCATTTAGTACATTTTAAGGGAATTAATGATAATAATTAGTGTCCTAAAATCACTCTAACGTATCTTCCACTCCCCCACATTTCTCTCTCCACATCCCACCCCCCTCCCCCACGTGTCTTGCACAAGAGAGCAGCAATTCCACCATTGACAACCATTAAAAAGCTTTGAAGCTTTGAATTCGAATTTGGGTTTTCAAAAAACATTATTTGTTTGAATTGGGTGTTGTTGCAAAGAATTGGGAATTCTCTCTATCTTTTAATTCCTAATTTCAGTAATGTAAAGCAAAGGAAAAGAGAGCAGCAATTTCACTATTGATAGCCATTAAAAAGCTTTGAAGCTTTGAATTCGAATTTGGGTTTTCAAAAACCGTTATTTGTTTGGATTGGGTGTTATTGCAAACAATTGGGAATATGGTTTGGAGTTTATATCTCAACTTTGAGGGTGTTTTGGTGGAAGATTAGACTTGATTTTGGCTGAATTTCATATTGAAACTCGAAAAAAAAAAAGAAGAAGACATGATATACATTATATTTACGAAATTGTAGTAAAATTGTAGAAAAATTATAGAAAAATTGTATTCTGTTATTTATATATATATATTTTTTATTTAACTATTGTATGAAAGTTTTGAACAATATTGAATAAAAATTATATTTAAGTTGTATGATATTGTAGTTGTATATAACTGAGTAGAAATAATGTAAAAATATTGTAGATAAGTTGTAGATAATTAAGTTGTATAATATGTAATTAGCTGTATAAAATTTATTTTTACTGTGTATAATCAGATACAAAATATACAAAAAGACATATTGAATACATTTTGTATAAAATTTGTATTTACGTTGTATGTTATTGTAGTTATATTTAACTGGGTAGAAATAATGTGTGAAAGTTGTAGATAAGTTGTACATAAGTCGTATAATATATAATTAGTTGTATGAAATTTGTTTTTACTGTGTATAAATTAAATACAAAATATACAAAAGAAATATTATATAAAATTTGTATAAATTATATTTAAGTGCATGCTAATAAATATATTGTCCCACATTATATTTTTAAAATACACAAAATTGTGTTATTGAGATACTGACAGACTTGATAAGATGGATTGTTCTTTCTGAGATTCTACTTCTTCTGATTTTTCAAATTTATGATTCACTTTTTGTTCTTAGCATGTAGTTGGTATTCTTACAGCCATGCCATTAGCCATATATGGATTCTCAAAGATTATCGAGATTTTGATAAATTACTATGCTCTAAGATTTATCTATTTACTATTTTAACTTTGGAAAGAACTAATGAACTTTAATTGTATGACCAGATTACAAGTGTTGTTGAGTAAAGGTGCTGCCAGGAACTTATAAACGAGAATCTCCAGTTGTAAAGGTAGTCATGTGTATCTAATATTATTGGACAAAAAGAATATTAAAAAATTAACAATGGAAAACAACAAATGAAGATACTTAGTTTTAACTCTATGAAGATTTGGAGTGTGGGTGGAAGATCAGGAGAGAAAAGGGGAAAGAGGAGAGAAAAAAAGAAAAGGGTGCTTGATTGAAGGCACAAATAATGGATAGAGAGCCTTTTAAGGTGGATTGTATATACTTTGTAAATAAAACTTGTTTATACCGGGTAATTAATTAAACATGGATATTAAGGATAATAAAATTTTAAATAGTGTATAGAAATAGAAAAATTTGGTCAGACGCTGTAGGTTGAATAGGATTAACAAAATATTGTTTTATATTCATTGTATATGTTTCCTGGTGCACCATTTGTGAGGAGAAAGTGTTCTTATCCTATCTCCACGTTTCCTTTTTTATTTTTTATTTTTATTAATCTAATTATATAATAGCCACAAGTATTAGATGCTATTTGTGGCTAATTTTGATGCTCAAATTATTTAACTTTTTTTTAAAAATAAAATTTTATACCTTACTTTGGTTCCTTTCCTCCAGGGCTGGACTTATCTTATCATTGTTTCAAATTAAAGATTCACAACCTCACACGTTAAATGGGTCAATGGATGCGTTGATTTTCCTATTTTGCTTTTTGTTTGAAAAAGTGGAAATTAAATTGGAGAAGATGATCTTTGATTCCTCATTCCTCCAAGAGAAGCCCTCTAACTCCCATATATATTCGGTCAAATCTTTATATTACAATATCGTTTGTTCCGACATTATATGTTCATAATAATAATTGAGGTTGTTATAAATAAATTATGAATTTTCTTTTTTTTTTTTGCCTTTTTTAATGTTACATATAAAATATAGGAAAATATTTAAATTTAAAATCTCAAAAGATATGCATATTTCACTAATTAAATATTAAAGAAAGTTAATATATTATGAGTAAATTCATGGCTAAATATAACAATGATTTAAACTCTAATACACACATTCTAAAGCCACTACAAAAATAAACTCTATAAAAGATTTGTATAAATCTTGAAATCTTAAGCATTATACATGATGGAACTGTTTAACCAAAAAATGGAATTTTGGTCAAAGCTTTATTTTAGAAGAACTCGGGTTATTGATAATCTAAAAATAAAATGAATAAAGGAAATTGATTTTGGAAATAATAAGATGAACAGAAGAAAGCAAAGTAAACCAGTATACTCCGATGATATTTCGTGTGGTTACAAATGATCAGTCTTCTCCTTTTTATAGCTATTTCTAAGATATACGTTTTGCCTCTGTCAAAATAAAGCTATTATAGACAATTAAAGGCATTTAATGTTACGTTACAATGACAATCATTATAATTCAATACAGATTTTCTAACGTTTTCAGTATTTAATGCTTATTAAATACTGTATCCGTTCTCTCTTATGCTGTCAGATTCATTCTCCTTAAATCTTGGACTTAAATAGGTACGAGCACCGAGTCTTTTGATTATCTGCTCGTGTCTCTACTTGTACTTCTGCTCGTATCTGTTGCAACTCGTGCCTCTTTGCCAATCATCATTCTTTTCCCAGCCTTCGTGTCATGACATGCCATCTTTCAATTACTTCAATATATATAAACTCAATTTTTCCCAATAAAGATAGTCCCCCCACTTGCCATTTATTCACCAATTGAATATTTGGGAAGTGGATTTTATTAAAGCGGGAATATTTGCCGCCATTAACTCTCTTATGAAATCGATGCTTCATTTGTCACTTCCATTTAATGCCTATTAAACGTGGCATCCTTTTATTGGTTCTACGACTTTGCAGCGTCTTTTAAGGCTTTTTTACGGCTTCACCAATTACGAAGCGACAATTCTCATTATGACTTTTCCATCATTGCACCTTTTCCTTTGACGGTTGCTTCTAAGTATAAATATAATTTTCACCTTTGTCTTTTTCACATAAAAATTTCAAATTATTCAATTCTTGTTTGCTTCTTCCTCGTACTACCATGTCTTCATCAAACACTAACCCTAGGAGAGTCCCCATAGTGATAACTTTCCTCCTGCCTCTGGTAGGAGCAGAAGAGGAGGTAGACTACGTAATTTAGGGTCTTCATCCATACGTGGTTCTTCTCTTCCTTCATCTAGTTCCAGTCCCTCTTCTAGAACCAGAGGTTCTCTTTCTCAAAGGTCTTCTTCCAGAGGCAAGAAACCTTCTGAACCTCTTCGTGAACCTTCAGTAGAGGAAATAGTTCCTGTGGAACTATCTTTTTACAATGATAGAGAGTCCCTTAGAAACCAAGTGTCCTCTTTAGATCGTGCTGATATCTACCCGACTCAGATCATTGAAGGTTTGATTTCTTTAGTTCGTAAAGACTGCCATTGGAGTCATGACTTCTCTATTATAATTTCCAATGCGAATCAAAGAATCACCATCTATTTAATTGGGTTTTCTTTTGTTTTTACATATCCTTTCACATTAGGCTTCAAACCTGCTATTGACCCTGTTATCCTCGAATTTTGTCATTTTTTCGACGTCTATTTAGGTCAAATTGGCCCTATAGTATGGAGGGCTATTGCCTGTTTGAGGCATTTGACCAACATGGCCGGTGTGCCTTTTACTTTCTCTCATTTAATACACCTTTATTCTCCCAGACTCTTTCACCAAGGTGTTTTTACTTTAGTAGCAAGGAGTAAAAGAGTTTTGGCCAGTCCAGAAGATGACAGAGACCGTGGCTGGGTATGCCCAGTTTGTTGCTGCCCCCACTGTTGGTTTAGTGGGTGAAGAAAATGTTCCCTTCCCTGAGAAGTGAAATTTTGCACGTGAGTTTTCTTTAATAACTTTCTCGTACNTTTCGATTACTTTTGAAACTGTGGCTATTTTTGAATGACCACTTGTAAATCTGGCTATTTTTGAATTTCAGTTAGACCCGCTAAACTTGACTATGGGCCTTCTTTATCGGATCGATGTACTGGGCTTACAACTTCATTTTTGGTTAAAATAGCACGAGCTAGCCAGTTTTCGGAGTGGTCCTTCAATAGCCAGTGTTTGCAAAGTCATTGAAAAATAGTCACTATTTTGCTGCAACGGGACCGGTCCAGCATAATATACTGGAGATAGGTGCACCTGTGTATGAACTTCTAGCATATTATGCTGGAACTCCAACATGCAAAAAGTTCCAGCATAATATACTGGAGATTGGAGCACATGTGTATGAACTTCCAGTATATTATACTGGAACTCCAACACGCAAAAAGACCCACTTTATCTTCTTCAATACTTTCTAAGGTCCGATAATGGAGTTTTGAGATTTTCCTAGTAAATCACCAAAATCTGTGTCTGAACTAATTTTAAACACAACTTATCAACATTCAAATAATTTTAACAATAATCGATTATTAACTTTTATTTTCTACTAACAAACAAGAATTTCAAGCTCTAAAAATTAAAGGATTATGGTGTTCGAGCAAAAAAAAAATGAGACATTTTGCTAAGACCATAAGAAAGGAGAAAATCCCGCTAAGACCACTCCCTTTGAGGGCCATGCCACGCTAATTTTTGTTTAGGGTATTATTATTTTTAGCCCGCGCCAAAAACTATTTATATCTA
Organism: Nicotiana attenuata; assembly: GCF_001879085.1. Taxonomy (NCBI): domain Eukaryota; kingdom Viridiplantae; phylum Streptophyta; class Magnoliopsida; order Solanales; family Solanaceae; genus Nicotiana; species Nicotiana attenuata. The sequence goes on along the minus strand of NW_017671060.1, from coordinate 14,489 downwards.
GTAGCCGAAAAAGTGTATAAAATTTGTATAATTTTTGTATATAACATACATAATGTGTATATATATATATATATATATATATATATATATATATATATATACACATACACACAAAATATACAAAGTTTATACATTTTTTCGGCTATTATTTTTACAACGGCTATACAGTGTTATTTTTCCTTTTTGTTTCAACTAGGTCTCTAGGTAAATTTTGCATATGCGAATTATTCTTTCAAGTGTGTCCTTCAATACTTCAGTTTCTTCAGTAAAAATAGCACGGGCTAGCCAGTTTCGGACTGGTCATTCAAAAATAGCCAGTGTTTGCAAAGTCGTTGAAAAATATATTTAACCAAAAAGTAGAATTTCGGTCAAAGCTTTATTTTAGAAGAACTCGGGTTACTGATAATCAAAAAATAAAGAATAAAGGAAATTGATTTTTGCAAATAATAAGATGAACAGAAGAAAGCAAAGTAAACCGGTATATTCCGATGATATTTCGTGTATCTACAAATGATCAGTCTTCTCCTTTTTATAACTATTTCTAAGATATACGTTTTGCCTCTATCATAATAAGGCTATTATAGACAATTAAAGGCATTTAATGTTTCGTTACAATGACAATCATTATAATTCAATACAGATTTTCTAACGTTTTCGGTATGTAATGCTTATTAAATACTGTATCTGTTCTCTCTTATGCTGTCAGATTCATTCTCCTTAAATCTTGGACTTAAATAGGTACGAGCACCGAGTCTTTTGATTATCTGCTCGTGTCTCTGCTCGTACCTCTGCTCGTATTTGTTGCAACTCGTGCCTCTTTGCTAATCATCATTCTTTGTCCGGCCTTCGTGTCATGACATGTCATCTTTCAATTACTTCAATATATATAAACTCAATTTTTCCCAATACAGATAGTCCCCCCACTTGCCATTTATTAACCAATTAAATATTTGGGAAGTGGATTTTATTAAAGCGGGAATATTTGCCGCCATTAACTCTCTTATGGAATCGACGCTTCATTTGTCACTTCCATTTAATGCCTATTACACGTGGCATCCTTTTATTGGTTCTGCGACTTTGCAGTGTCTTTTAAGGCTTTTTTACGGCTTCACCAATTACGAAGCGATAGTTCTTATTATGACTTTTCCATCATTGCACCTTTTCCTTTGACGGTTGCTTCTAAGTATAAATATAGTTTTCACCTTTGTCTATTTTCACCTAAAATTCCCAGATTATTCAATTCTTATTTGCTTCTTCCTCGTACTACCATGTCTTCATCAAACCCTAACCCTAGGAGAGTTCCCATAGTTGATAACTTTCCTCCTGCCCCTGGTAGGAGCAGAAGAGGAGGCAGACTACGTAATTTAGGGTCTTCATCCATACGTGGTTCTTCTCTTCCTTCATCTAGTTCCAGTCCCTCTTCTAGAACCAGAGGTTCTCTTTCTCAAAGGTTTTCTTCCAGAGGTAAGGAACCTTCTGAACCTCTTCGTGAACCTTCAGTAGAGGAAATAGTTCCTGCGGAACTATCTTATTACAATGATAAAGAGTCCCTTAGAAACCAAGTGTCCTCTTTAGATCGTGCTGATATCTACCCGACTCAGATCATTGAACGTCTGATTTCTTTAGTTCTTAAAGACTGTCATTAGAGTCATGACTTCCCTATTATAATTCCCAATGCGAATCAAAGAATCACCTCCTATTTAATTGGGTTTTCTTTTGTTTATACATATCCTTTCACATTAGGCTCAAACCTGCTATTGACCTTGTTATCCTCGAATTTGGTCGTTTTTTCGACGTCTGTTTAGGTCAAATTGGCCCTATAGTATGGAGGGTTGTTTCCTGTTTGAGGCATTTGACCAACATGGTCGGTGTGCCCTTTACTTTCTCTCATTTAATTCACCTTTATTCTCCCAGACTTTTTCGCCAAGGTGTTTTTACTTTAGTAGCAAGGAGTAAAAGAGTTTTGGTCAGTCCAGAAGATGACAGAGGTCGTGGCTGGTACACCCGGTTTGTTGCTGCCCCCACTGTTGGTTTAGTGGGTGAAGAAAATGTTCCCTTCCCTAAGAAGTGAAATTTTGCACGTGAGTTTTTTTTTAATAACTTTCTCGTACCTTTTTCCCTCAATTTTGATGATCATTGTTTCAATTTTCCTTTTCTTTTCCAGCGACCATGGGAGTTGTTGATGAAATTCCCAATTTTCGTGGTTGGGTAGAAAAATTGTTAAATACAACTCCAATGGAGGGTAGATCTTGGAAAACTCTCTCCCAACGATTTGGCTGGAAAGTGAAAACTCATGGTAAGAGTTTTTTTTATATAACCCTTTTTTATTAACTCTTCAGAACTTATTTTAATCCTTCTTTTTATCAAGATTTGCTGTTCGAGGTATTAGGGCTGAGGCAGTTGTAGCTTCTCGGATTTCTTTGGAAAGGGCCCAAGAGATACTTTTGGGCTCGTCATCGAAAAGAAAAGCTACTGTTAATCAAGACTCTGAGGAAGAGGAAGATGAGGGTTCCTTGGTAAGAAGGCCACGAGCTCGTAGACGAATCGTTTCTGATGATGAAGCATCTCCCCCTCGTTCTATTCCTTTTACCGAGTCTGTTGAAGCCCCGGTGGTGATCCCTGACGATGATGTTCCCGCTGCTGCTCATGATTCTGTTGAGCAGCTTCTTAACCGCGGGTTTGGTAATGAAAGTTTAGGTCGGATTTCTGATGAAGCACCCCTTGCTTCTTTTTCTACTCCCGTTCCTGTGATACCTCCTTTGCCGATCGTGGCTGTTACTGTTCTTCCTCAAGCTGTTTTGACTGCTTCTACCGTTCCTCCCTCAACTATTCCTCCTTCATCTGTTCCTTACACTGAAGTTGGTTCCTCAAGTAGAGGTGCAACTATGAGGCAAGTTACCATTGAAGTTCCTGCTGAGGGTAACCTTTTGAGAAATCAGGTCAAGCTGACGTGTGGCTAAAACCATTGATTGGTCCAGTTGAGAGAGCTAAACTTGATAGCCACAGCTCTTTGACCTTGATGAACGATATAGTGCATGCTTCCTTAAAGGTATCCCTTTTTCAAATTTTACTTTACCCTTTTTTTGTTTTTGGGTTCTCATTTTTCCCTTCTCTTTTTTTAGGTCAATCTAATTGGCACGGAGATGATGAAGAGGGTTACCCTCTCAGAGCAATTAGTGCGTGACTACCAAGTGGAGGCGGATAATTGGAAGGAACAGTGTGAAAGTCTTCAAATCGATGTGGAAACATTAGAAGAGAGTAAATGTACCTTAGAGCAGCAGGTAAGGGCTTTGACTTCAGAGTTGGCGGTTGAAAAAGCTTCCTCAAGTCAAGCAAGTAAGGAAAAGAATTGCCTTGAAACTTCTTTTTCCGAGCAACTCTCCAAGGCAAGTGAAGAGATTAGAGAGTTGAAGGCTCTCTTAGGTGAAAAAGAAGCATATGCTGGTGAACTCGTGCAGATCCTGTCTCAAACTCAAGAAGACCTTCGGGAGTCTTCTGAAAAAGTTCGTTTTTTAGAAAGTTCACATGCTTCTCTTCAAACTTCTTATGAGTCTACCTTGGCTGAGAATGAGAAGCTAAAAAATGAAATTGCTGACTGGGAAAGAGATTATGAGATTCTTGAAGATAAAACCGCAATTAAAGTGAGTTGGGCGTTTTTAAAATCTCGCCATGATACTCTTGTTGAAGTTAGCCAGGAGAATTTTAACTTGGAATCTGAGTTAGCCAAAATCAAAGAGACTATTGAAAAAACTCAGCAGAGTCAAGATTTTTCTTCTCCCGGGGCTGAGACTTCTGAAAATATTGGAGATGATATGGATATGGTGAGTACTCCAATTCCTTCGAGTCAAGTTGAACCCGCTTCTACTGATGATCCTACGAGCCAAGTTGAATCCGCTCCTGCTGATGATCCTACTTTGGTTCCTTCTTCAACTCCTCAGTGACAAGTCAATGATATGTGGCTTTTTTTTCTTTCTTTGGTGAAAAATGGTTGTTACCCTTGGTCCTTTTTGAGGGTTTGAAAACATTAAGTCCCCGGACCTTTTTCGGGGCATTTTGTATAAGCAACGTTTATGACTAAGTTCATACTTAGTCTTTAAGTTTTTTTTTTTTTAATTTTAAGAAGTTTTTGTGGCTATTTTTGAACTTCTGTTTTATTTATTCTTGCCTTTATATTTTAAGGACTTATTGAATAACTTGCATTTTTATTTTGCAAAATGCTTTTTTTTTACTTCATGAATAGTTGAATCAATCATGAATTTTATAAAAGAGGGCCCTTTTATATTTCAACACTTAATGAAGAAGACGTCTCAACTTCATAATGGTGTTAATGTACGATAAAAGAAATAGGAATACACACGTTTTTTGGAATAACTTCGACAAGTTTTTATTTGAACTTTGTCAAGCTTCATGTATTTGAGTAACTTCTATAACTTTTTCGTAACTGTTTTTCTTACAACAGATTTCAAAAAAGGAGATAAAACACAAGGTTTTTATTTGTAACCTGTTTCAGTATTTTGAATAATACACAAGGTTTTTATTCATAACCTCGTTTCACTTGAATAATATATAAGATTTTCATTACATTGCCTTTTAACCTAACTAAGATAAGGTTGTTTCTTTGGCTTTGGCTTGTAACGTTGCTCTGTACTTGACTCTTTCAATGAGATGACTTTTCAGGCTTGAACTTTTGATTATTTCTCAATCTTCTTTGCCTACTTTATATATTTGTCTATGTATATATCATATAGTCCCACAAGTGTTTGAGCATTGAAGTATGAAGTCTCGAGCACTTGACTATTCCTCTTATTTGATCCTTTTCCTGTAAAGGAATAAAACACATGGGACTCGGAGGTGTAATTTTAGATGAAGACTGCTTAACCCATATCAATTTCTATCAGAATAGGTGTAAACCTAGACTGGGAATTTTAATTTATTCCACGTGCCTTGCAGGTCGTGATTCATCATTTAGTACGGGTTAGCTTTTTGCCTATCATCTAAAATCGTTAGTAAAATTTTAACAATTCAAAAATAGAATTTTAAAATGAGGATACCTGCCCGTGGGTACTCCTTAGACATAGTATCTCTTTAGGTGAACAGCATTCCAGTGTGAGGGTAATATCTTGCCATCCATTGTTTGTAGTTCGTATGCTCCTTTACCCGCAATACCATGAATCTTGTAAGGTCCTTCCCAAGTTGGACTTAACTTCCCCGTATTAGCTGCCTTCGTGGATTGAAAAACTTTCTTGAGTACGAAGTCCCCAATCTTGAAGTATCTTAGTCGTGCCTTTCGATTGTAATATCGTTCCATGACTTGTTTTTGTGCTGCCATTCTTATTAATGCAGCTTCCCTACTTCCTTCAAGTAAGTCAAGGTTTATGCGCATTTCTTCTTCATTAGATTCTTCTGACGCTTGCGTATATCTCGTGCTTGGTTCCCCTATCTCAACCGGAATTAAGGCTTCAGCTCCGTACACCAATGAGAATGGTGTTTCACCTGTGCTTGTTTTTGCTGTCGTGCGATATGCCCATAAAATACCAGGTAGCAATTCTGGCCAATTGCCTTTAGATTCTTCTAATCGTTTCTTCAAATTGTTGACAATGACTTTATTTGTCGATTCAGCTTGTCCATTACCCACCGGATGGTAAGGAGTGGACGTAATCCTCTTGATCTGCCAACTTTGAAAAAATTCTGTGGTTTGTGCGCCTATAAATTGTGGGCTATTATCACACACGATTTCCTTTGGTACACCGAATCGACATATGATATTTTGCCAAATGAAATCTCTGACTTCCTTTTCCCGTACCTGTTTAAATGCTCCTGCTTCTACCCATTTAGTAAAGTAGCCAGTGAGTACAAGTAGGAATTTTACCTGTCCTTTTGCTTGTGGTAGTGGACCCACGATATCCATTCCCCATTTCATAAAAGGCCACGGTGCAACGACCGGATGTAACAACTCCGCAGGTCTATACAATTGTTACCATATCTTTGGCACTTATCACATTTAGCCACGAAATTCTCCGCTTCTTCTTCCATTTTAGGCCAATAATAGCCTGCTCTAATCATGGTTCTTACCAGTGACCTTCCTCCTACGTGATTTCTACAATGCCCCTCATGTATCTCTCTCATTACATATTCCGTTTGAGAAGGCCCAAGACATCTCGCTAATGGACCGCCAAACATTTTTCAATAAAGATTGCCTTACTTTAAACAGTACCGAGCAGCCTTTTTTCGGAGCGCGTGAGCTTTTTTCTTGTCTTCAGGGACAGTACCATACTGCAAAAAAGCGACAATCTCGTTTCTCCAATCCCAAGTTAAGTTATTGAAATTTACCTCATTTTTGTCGGGATCGAGTACCAAATAAAACAAATGAATTACAAAAGTATTTTCATTGCTCGCCACGTCTGCTGCAGATGCGAGATTGGCTAGGGCATCTGCTTCGACATTTTCATCTCTTGGTATCTGCGTGACTTTCCAGGTTTGAAATTGTCTAATAAAATCCCGTACCTTTTCTAAGTATTGCTGCATTCGTGCTTCTCTGGCTGTATAAGTCCCCAGCATTTGGTTAACTACGAGCTGCGAATCGCTTTTGATTACAATTTGATTAATGCCAAGTTCTCGTGCCAGTTCCAAACCTGCAATCACAGCTTCATACTCTGCCTCATTGTTAGTTATAGAATGGCATTTTATGGCTTGACGAATGGTTTCACCCGTAGGTGGCACCAAAATAATTCCTAAACCTGCTCCCTTCACGTTAGATGAGCCATCAGTAAATAAGGTCCAAATTCCTGGATTTGACCCGTTGAACACCTGTAATTCTTTTTCTGCTTCTAATTGCATCCCGTGGCTAAAATCAACCAAAAAATCTGCTAATACCTGAGATTTTATCGCGGTTCTGGGATGGTATGTGATGTCATATCTTAATTCTATAGCCCATTTAGCTAACCTACCTGACAACTCATGCTTGTGTAGTATACTGCGTAATGGATAAGCAGTTACTACGACAATAGGATGACATGGAAAATAAGGCCTTAGCTTTCTAGATGCCATGATTAGTGCAAGTGCAAGCTTTTCTAATTGAGGATACCGCGTCTCCGCATCTAATAATGATTTGCTTACATAATAAATTGGAGATTGTTTACCTTGGTCTTCACGAACTAAAATAGCACTTACCGCTACATCTGAGACGGCAAGATAGATGAGCAATCTTTCTCCAACCTTTGGTTTTGCGAGCAACAGCGGATTTGACAGGTATGTCTTCAAATTTTTGAGTGCCTGTTGACATTCCTCAGTCCATTCGAACTGATCTTGCTTTTTAAGAGCTGAAAAGAATTTAAAGCACTTTTCTGATGATTTGGAAATAAATCTCCCCAAAGCTGCAATTCTTCCTG
>NW_017671060.1:0-4511 GCF_001879085.1 Nicotiana attenuata | reverse complement strand
TCAATCTAACCTTAAATCACAACACCAATCAATTACTCATACTAGGGTTGAGCCACAACCTTAGCTAATGGGTCTAGCTACTCATGCTTAAAGAGAAAATCAGAGAAATAGATGAAGAGAAAGACATATTAATTAATTACTAAAGTAAATACAAAGTTTCAATGATTAAAACCACGTAAAGATGCCAAAAATGGCTAAGAAATATCGTCTCACGCAGCTACAGTATTGTAATATCTGATGCCCTAAAAATGAAAAATGTTCTATTTATACTAAGCTGGAAAAACTAGACAAAATTACCCCTGCGGGGTCAGTGCGGACCGCACAAAATGGTATGCGGCCGCACTAGGCTCTTGACTCTGAAAAATCAACTCTCTGAACCCAGGCTCCGTGGACCGCACAGAATGGACTGCGGCCGCGGAGGCATCTAGCACGGTCCGCACAAACACGACCGCGGACCGCACAGGCTTGAACCTTGGCACTTGACATCTCTCTGAAGTTTGCTTCCGCGGACCGCATAAGATGGTAGTGCGGCCGCGGTGTCTTCAGTGCGGGACGCACAATGTCTACTGCGGCCGCACTGCTTTGATGCTTAAAATCCAGGTCTCTGAATCTCCCTATTGCGGACCGCACAAAGTGCAGTGCGGCCGCACTAGACTTGTTTGTCCTGAGTTGTCTTGTCTTTGGTACTTGTGCAGGTTTCACTCCTTTTTGAGCCGATCTTTGACATCTCGTCACTTTGTTGATCAAACCTGCAATCAGGCACAACTTATGCGCCTTTTGGGACTATTTTTTAAGAATTTATAATCAAAGCGTAAGCAAGAAGGAGCATGAAACATGCCAAAATCCCTAGTTATCAACTCCCCCAAACTTAAGCTTTTGCTTGTCCTCAAGCAAACAAAATAAGACCCACCCCTTAAGGGAAAACCCAAGAAATTATTAGCTTTCCTAAAGCAACCTCAACTAGCATCACTTGGGACTAACAATTGCCCTCGACACACATGAGTCATTAACAATATTTAACCTTTGAAAAACCATGGATCAAGTGCGACACAAGAGCATCAAGAGTTGACTCAACACATCAAAGAACTCTTTTCAATTACTTTGGTCATTGTGGAACCCAAACTCATACATCCTCAACTCTCCCTACGCAAACCTCACCTTTAGAATATTGGCACACAAAACGAGGTTATTGGAAATTCACTCATCTCTCTCAAAGAAAGGTCACAAGTTCGGCTCTAAGTACCATATGCTTGCCCCTTATGTAAGTATCCTCTAATGTAAGCTTCATTCGACTCAAGATCATATAGGACTTTTGTGGAGTCATTATGAAGGCTTTTGGTCCAGGGTAGGTCATGTTTTTGTTCAAGTGGGTTCCATCTTCCCTTAAGCACTTCTTTTGATTCATTTGGCACAATTCACTTGACTCTTTGAGTCATTTTCACTTCTTTCTAAGAGGTTAGAGAGACACATTGTCACTCTTTCTTATGCATTTCAAACCTTTTCTCCTTTTTTCAAGTTTCCACCCCTTTCATTCTTTGCTTTTCTTGAATACCTTTTTATTCTTTTTCACATTGATCATTGTTTTTGTCTTTTTGCCTTTCTTTCTTTTTCATTGCCTTTCCTTTTCTTCATTTTTGTGCCTTTTTTGCCACTTTGTTGCAATCCCTGTCTCTCCCCCCAAACTTATACTTTTGCCATGTGCTAAAGGAAAGATCAGGTGCCAAGAGAGGGTATCTTTTAGAACGGGTATAGGCTTGTATCATGGTTCTTGAAAGAAAAAGGTCTAAGTCTCAAAAGGGTTAACTAGGGATCTTATCATTGGTAGGCTATGGAATTGTTCAATCTATCATTTGGATCAAGGAGAGCCTATAATCACGTCTCAAGTCAAAATTCACTTAGGATTTTGCCTCAACAAACATTCAGGGCAAGTTCTAGACCAATGGTTCGGGACTTGGACTTGCAATTCAATTACTCACCACACAAGCTAAGGGATTGCTAAAGACATAGAGTCGGGGGCTCATAATGAGTCTCAAGGCCACGACTTTCACCATCCTAAACACAACAATTTGTTTTTGACCATAAGATCAAAGGCAAATGTGCTAGGCCCAAGTGAAGCTTTGCTTGAGGTACCCTTAACTACAAACTACTAAAAACAAAAAGAAAAACGGACTCAAACCCTTAAGAAGGTTTTCACGCCATCTATCATTGGGAAGAGCCACCCGGTTCACACAACACTCCACCTTTGGAAAGAACCGTGGCATTAAGAAAACCAAAGGCTTATTGCAAATTTCAAAAACAAGAAGCTACGAATCACAACTAAGAAGCTAAAAACGAAAATTTTTTGCGGAAAATCCAATAAATATATACAAGAGGGGATTTGAATATAAAATAGATGGGATGAATATATACAATAAAGTGTAACTTTATATATAGACCAAAGGAATGATAAAAAGTGCAATAAAAGTAACTAAATATAAAATTATATACAGACCAAATGAAGATCAAGGAAGCATAAAATGGTATCAATATATACAGTCATCCAAAAATGAAGGGCACACCCCCTCAAATAAAAGCTGGCATTGTCCCCAATGCCAACTAGTCTAAATAAGCACCAAAAAGATAGAAAAAGGATATAGATGACTCCCTAAGACATGTCCATCTGCATAGGATCATGGGTGGTCCCTGGGTCCTCTGTGTGCTCGGGAACCTCAGACTAGTTCACGGTGGTCTGCTCTGCTGCTGCTGGGACCTAGGCCTGGACCTGGACAGGCTCTGGAACTGGTACATCTTGTGGCTGATTGGAGGAAGCCTCCGGTGGGTCCGCCAACTGGATGATGGCATCATCTTCTCTAGGGATCGTCCTCCTCCTATTCGGAGGCCTCTGGGTCTGCTCCGGCTGTGGATGAGCTACTGGGACTGGATCATCAAGTAAAAAATCCAAAGGCAGCTGGTCTGCCTTCAGTCTATCAACATCTGCCCGTAGCTCCTTCACAGACTCCTTGGAGGCTCGTGTCTTCCGCAACTTCCTGTGCTCCTTAGCAAGCTCCTTGAGAGCCTTGCTATGTGAATCCACTGCCTTTGTGAGCGCATCCTGAGTGTCAAATATTTTCTTGTGGTTCTCAAGTATCTCTTTGAGCGCATCCTCGATTGATTGGGGTACCTGTGGGCCTGGGGGAGCTGACTGAGCTACAACAGTAGCAGTCAATGTGGATTACTTAGATGACGCTGTGGACATCAAGTTGTTGATACTGGCAAGGGCCTGGCTCAATCGGTGCAGTGATGGGATGGGCCCGGCTAGATGGAATCTCCGGGCCTGCTGATGTGGAAGGGCCTGGAGGAATGGCTGCAGAAGTGGAAGGTCCGGGAGGCATCTCAGCAGAAATAGAGGTATGTTCAGCAGGGACCTCTACCACAATTTGCTCTTCAGACTGGCCAGTTGGGGCAGAAGTAGGGGCTTTGTACTTCTTGTCCTTGGGGTTGTCATTCCCCTTCAAGCTATACCAGGAGAACGGGGTTGTCACCTTGACCTTGACGTCATAGGGCTTCTTATCCACCTCCAAGTCCCGAAAGTACATAGTGAGGTTACTCGGGAAAGGGTAGTTCCGGTCATGCTCTGCTCCCACTAGCGAGAAAATGCGGGAGATCACATTCCCCACATTGATGGGGTATCCTGCCATAATCGAAGCAACCAAAACAGCCCAGTGAAGAGGAAGAGTCTGGTCATGTGTAGTAGGATCCAACCGACTGCAAACAAATGTCTCCCAACCCCTGGCCTCAAAGTTCAAGGTCCTCCACAATATTTTGACCCCAGCAGTCAACCAATTAGGAACGCTACCTGGGATTGCCAGGTATTGAGCTAACCATGGACGGACCTCCTTGCCCATCTCCAACTTCGCCATATATAGAGTCTCATCCTCCTCATTGAACCCAAGTATCCGTTGAGGTATTTCCCATCAAACAACACTTTCTTGTTGCGAACCTTGGTCACTTTGGAGCCCTTTTTGATGTGGGCTACATTGCAGTAGAATTCCTTGACCATGTGTTCATTAGCATCTACACAGTCATCTAAGAAGTACTCCCAACCCACTCTAGTTCTGAACTGTCTCTGCACGTCAGGGTTGTGGGGTAACAAATCTCTGTCAATGAAACTCCGCTCCGGTATCAACTTTCTTACCGGCCACCACTCCCTAAACTTGTGGTACGCTACCTCACTCACGAAACTATCTCTCCAAACCTCAAGCTTTCTAGTTCGGGCAATGCCTCCCACCTGAGGCTCACCACCCTCAGCTATCTCCTCATCCCCCTGTACCTCCTCCTCACCTCCATCTGCACCCTCCCCGGATACTGAAGCTGTGGGAGAGGCGGAATAATCACCACTGCCGGCTGCTGAGCCCTCAGACGACTTAGTGGGAACATGCTCTGGTGTTTGGGCTAGTGGTTGGTGGTGGAGGGGTATCTCTTAGCCTAAACCTCTCCGGCCAGTCTTTAACCATACTCTGGCACGGAGTCTG
>NW_017671059.1:358702-369110 GCF_001879085.1 Nicotiana attenuata | reverse complement strand
TCTATGTGTTGCATTGCATATTATAATTTTGCATTTTATTTACTTATCTGCTGTGATATTTCTATAATTGTTTTCACTGTTTTACTGGATTTTATGCTGCTGGGCTCAAGTTGCTGTATTTATAGAATTACTTTGTGCCTATTCAGGATTTCTTATTCTCAGCCTTTATTTATGTTTATTACTCACTGGGTCGGAGTACTCACATTACTCCCTGCACCTTGCGTGCAGATCCAGGTACTACTGAGGCTGAGAGAGGACTTCTCTGCTTAGCAGCTTATCCGGGAGTATCAAGGTAGCTGCACTTGACGTCCGCAGTCCTGATCTTCCCTCTGTCTTATTTGTCTTATTTCCGCGTTTCTAGAGACTATTTGTAGTAGGTTGATACTCTTGTGTTAGAGGCTCAGACTTGTGACACCGGATTCTTCGGGCTGTGTAATTGCTTTATTACTTGGGATTCCGCATATTTTACTTTATTTCATATATTCAGTATGGTGACTTAGTAATTCATCCATGTTAAATAAATTCATGAGTTGTATAAATGGTCAAGGTTATTGAATTGGTCGGGCTTGCCTAGCAATGTGTTGGGCGCCATCACGACCGGGGTTGGGGTCGTGACAAAAATTTACTTACATATATAATGAAGTAAACCTACATGCTGAAGAAAGAAACATCACAAAAATCCGTCAATATTCAAAAACAATTATTTTTTCTTTCTTTTTGAAGAATGTTTATTTGAAGAATCGATTTGTATAAATGGACATCAAACAAATGACAAAACGTTGGCTATACAATTGCTATCATTAATTTCAATTTAGCACCTTTTAGAAATTGAAGGTTATAAGCAAGCCAACACTGCAAGGGTATAATATTTTTTCGTTGAAGAATATTTGTTTTGAATCAGTAGATTTTGTGAAAGTTTTTTTTTTTCTCGAATTCAACAAGAGGGATATTGGTTTCTAATTGAATAGTTTCTATAGCGATTTTCAAGTGTAACAAAAAGTATATATAAAAAAAATGGTATGACATGATTTTTTTAAATAAAAATATAAACAAATTATTTCGAAATGAGATTATTTTTTAGAATACAATGCAATTTTAAAAATAAAAAGATAAGATATTTTTGAATTTTAGTATAGAGTTTTTAAAATTATTATAATAGAAGTCATATCATGGATAAAATCAAGAAACCGAAATCTTATAGTATATTTACATAAATATCCGGCCAGATTAATTTTTTTACTTTTTATAGCTAATATACATAGATAATATGCCGACACACATGATTATACACATATTATATATGAATTATATAAATTACACATCATTCAATATTTTAATTTAAGTGGTTGGGTGAGTACCTATTTAGGTTGATTAGATAAATCTAAAAGAAAAATATGAAAGAATTTCAACCAAGAACTAAAAATATAAATAAAGTTCTTATGTAGACTATTTCAGTTAAAACTCATCCTTTCATAGCGATTAAATTAATTTTTTTGTAACAAAAGAAAGAAAGAAATAAAAAATAAGTTATAATAAAATAAATATAGAAAAATAAATATGAAAAATCTAAAAATCAGAAATAAGAGATGACAACGCATTTCTTCTTGTATTTCATCTTTGTTGAGAATAAAAAAATTTGGAAGATGATCTCATCGATTTCAAATATTTTTTTCAACTAAAATACATAGATTATAAGATAAGGATATCCTATAATTTTTTTTAATTTACATTGTGTGTCATTTTAAAAAAATACTATTAACAAACTGCTACGATATTCGAATTTGAATTTAATTGCAATTTGAGTAGTTTCCATTGAACTTAAGCCAAGTATAGTGTCGAGAAAAAATTACTTGGCAATTTTAAGACAATATATACAATATTATATAATTACAATCAACTAATTCAGCATTTAATGATTTAATGAACCAAAAAAACTGTATATATAGGGTATTCAAAATTTAAAATATGTGGCTAGAGATATCGACAAACTCAAAATGGAGTCATATTCAAATAAAGTTTCACCGGCAAAAGAATCATTTAAATTTTTAGATAGCCGATTAAAGTAAATTTTAAATTAAGGATAAAATCTTCACTTGCATCATTATAAAGATAATATTATTATAATATATATAAAGTCTTAGAATTGAAATTTCAAAATAGAAATATTTTTTGAAAGATAAAATCATATCAAATAAGAGTTCAAGTCGTAGTATAAGAGTCACGTCGTACAAAGAATCGTTTATATCGTGTCAACCTTTGTGCTTTGTCATAAATATGAGTTATTATTTTACTTTGTGGGTATTTTTAGGTTACAATGGGAATAGTGCAAAAATAAAATTGTCACTGCGAGAATTGAGAAAATGTTAGTTTTTTTTCATGTAGTGTTTCTTAATTAATATCTGACGATTATCTGTAATAACTTAGAAGGTTTAAATGTTAAGGTTATTTACATATAATTCAAATAACTCAGATTTTTACATGGTTAATGTCAAATATCAAAATGGAGAAAAAAAATTCATTAGCTAAAGAATTTTTATATTTTTACATAGACAACTAAAATGAGTTTTGAATTAAGAATAATATTTTCAATTACATTATTATTGTCACGACCCAAACCCCGCACTGGTCGTGATGGCGCCTCTCGTGAAGACGAGGCCAGCCAACTAACCCAACTCGTCTTTTCAAAAATAATTTAATCATGAATAAACAGCTAAAGTATGACTTAAAATATTAATTAGAGGAATTACAACCCCACACAGCCCTAATCAGGGTGTCACAAGTCACGAGCATCTATTAGAATGTAAGTACAACCTCAAGGTCAAAAATACACTAATCAAGAATAATGAACAAAGGGAGAAGAACGATGCTGCGAACGCCGACAGTCACCTCGTTAAACTCCTATATCTCTGACTCTGATCAGCCAAACCCACTACCGGGTGAATAATACCTGCATCTGCACACGGGGTGCAGGGAGTAAAGTGAGTACTCCAACTCAGTGAGTAATAAAGGTAAATAACAACTGAGCGGTAAGAAATCACGTATGTCACATCATCATGCTATATAGAAGTAGTGTAAAACCTTTTGAGAAAAACAGTGAAGTTGTGAAATCTTTAGAAATATCTTAGCTCAGTTTAAAACCTCTTTTTGAAATGACTTTTTCGACAGTATGCAAACAAATGCAATTCAAATAGTGCAGATAAGCACAGAAGTCCACCCCTCGGGCACCACACTCAATTAACAGATAATGTCAGGCAATCCGGTAGATATCTCTTGAAGTAGCACAACAACAGGTAAGGCAAGCAAATAAAATAAAGTAAACACACCGAACAGTACTAGTACCACTGCGGCGTGCAGCCCGCTCCACATATCGCTGCAGCGTGCAGCCCGATCCGTTTATCGTCGACGGCGCTCAGTGGGGGTGTGTAGACTCCGGGAGGGGCCCCATACGGCCCAAGCGCAATATCAAGCCATCTCGTGGCATCAATCTAGGCCCTCGGCCTCATATCAGTATCAGTATAACACTGATGCGGCGTGCAGCCCGATCCAAAAGTATCCTCACAATACAGGCCCTCGGCCTAACTCAGTCAACAAAATCACATAAGCCACTCGGGCAACAATAAACATGATGCTCAGCCCAAAATATTATTGGAAATATCATTTCAAGTGTTAAAGCAAGTAATCTTGGCTGAGTTTTGAAAACAGTGTAAAAATACATGACTGAGTCCAAGTATAAAATCAAACAGTGAGGAATTATCAACAACAATCCCCGAAGGGTTCACATAGCTGGCACGAAGCCCAAATATGGCAATCAGCCCAAATTATGATGATAACAAGTAAATTTCAATCAAATACGCAGTAAATTCATCAATCGGGACGGGCTATGTCACAATCCCCAACGGTGCTCTACCCTACGCTCGCTATCCGGCGTGCAAGTCACCTCAATATAGCACTACGATGTGCAAATACGGGGTTTCAAACCCTCAAAATATCATTTGCAATCATTACTCACCTCGAACCGGCGGAATCTCTAGCTCGCGACGCATTTTGTAACGACCCGACCGGTCGTTTTGAGCTCTAGTGCATCGTTCAGCGGTTGTAGGCCATGAGCAGCTCCATTTCGGGCATTATGACTTGTGCGCTTGGTCGGAATTGAATTTTGGGAAGTCCAGAGTTGAATTGGCAGGAGAATTCTTATTTCGGAAGCTTAAAGTTGAAAGAATGAACGAGGATCGGATTTTTGAGTAAACGACCTCGGAATCGGGATCTGAAGGTTCCAGGAGGTTCGTATGATGATTTCGGACTTGGGCGTATGCCCGGTTCGGGTTTCGGATAACCCGGGAGCGTTTTGGCGCCTATTGTGGAAGTTAGCATTTTAGAAGAAATTTCATAAGTTTGGCTTGAAGTGCATTTCAGTGTTATCGATGTCCGTTTGGGATTTCGAGACTGTGAATAGTCCCGTATGGTGATTCTGGAGTTGGGGGCGCGATCGGAAGTGAATTCGGAGGTCCGCGGGTCATTTTGGAACCATTTAGCTAAAGATAGAAATTTGAAGGTTTTTGAGAAGTCTGACCGGAGGTTGACTTTTTGATATCGGGGTCGGAATCCAATTCCGAAAGTTGGAGTAGGTCCGTAATGTCGAATATGACTTGTGCGCAAAATTTGAGGTCAATCGGACGTGATTTGATAGGTTTAAACATCGAAAATAGAAATTTGGATTTTTGAAGTTCATTGAGTTGGATTGGAGGTCGATTCATGATTTTAGCGTTGTATGATGTGATTTGAGGCCTCGAGCGAGTCCGTAATGTGTTTTGGGATTGGTTGGTATGTTTGGTTGGGGTCCCGGGGGCCTCGGGTGGATTCCGGGTGGCTAACGGATCGAATTCGGAGTTTGAAGAAGGGCTGGAGCTGCTGCTTCTGGTATTTCCTCTTCTGCGGATTTGGGACCGCAGAAGCGGCCCCGCAGAAGCGAGAAAGAAGCCGCAGAAGCGGTTGGATGTGAAGCAGCCAGGACCGCAGAAGCGGCCCTAGATCCGCAAAAGCGGAACTGCAGAAGCGGTGGGCCGTCCGCAGAAGCGAAAATTGGGCTGGAGCCCAGTGTCCGCAGAAGCGGCTTTTTGTCCGCAAAAGCGGGACCGCGGAAGCGGAAATATTTCCGCAGAAGCGAAAATAGCTGGGGCAGAATGGTTGTTTAAAATCGGGGTGAGTTCATTTCTCTCATATTTTTCATGGCTTGGGCGATTTTTTGGGGATCTTCAAAGAGAGGGATTTTCGTCAGCAACGTCAAGGTAATATATTCCCCATCTATTTTAAGTTAAATCAATCAATTATGTAAGGATTTTGAGCATGAAATTGGTTGAAATTTGGGGTTTGGTAGAAAGACCTAGAAATTATATTCTTGGAATTTAACCGCGATTTGAGTATGGAATTTAGTGAAAATTATATATTGAGTTCCTAAGGTCATGGGTAATCTTAATCTTCGAAAAATTTTTCGGATTTCCGGGAACGTGGGCCCGGAGGGCATTTGGTCAACTTTCGATCGAAGTTAGGATTATTATAAATTGGATTTATAATGAGTACCTTAGCATATATTAATGAATTACAATAATTATTGGCTAGTTTTGAAGCGTTGTGCAATCGATTCGAGTCTTCGAGAAGGGCGGGAAATGCCGATTATGGACTCTTCGGAGCGAGGTGAGTCTCCTTTCTAACCTTGTAAGAGGGAATTGTCCCATAGGATAATAATTGAGTATATGCTCCTACAATTTGTGGGGGCTACGTACGCACGAGGTGACGAGAGTCCGTGTGTAGCTACTATTATGCTATTGTCCGGGTAGTCTAGGACCCAAGAGCATGTTATACTTGGATTATTTGTGAACTTATTGACAGCTTGAATTGCTTAAATCACATTGAATTAGTAAATAAATTTCTAAAAGGATTAAACTTCATTTTTTCTTAAATGGTTAACAGAGGATGTACTTTCTTTGGCTAATTGCTCCGTGTGGACTCGTGATTGACTGTCTGTGTGTGTTTAAATTTTGGAGCGGGCCGAACGCCTCGGCAGATTAAATAGATGCATCTATGGTTCGCGCCGTTCGACCCTCGGCAGTGCACAGTTTACATTTCTGTTGGAGCGGGCCGTTGACCTCGGCATGATATGCGCATGCTTGTATTGCTGCCTTGAACTTAATTAAGTTATTATTGCCTCTTCATGGCTTGAAATTATTTGGATAATTACGAAAAGGAATTTTGAAAATTTTCTATAAAAGAATTAATTGTTTACTTGTTTCCTCCTATCCAATGATTATCTATATTTACTGAGAAAGTGTAAATTTTAAGATTATTTACATACAATCCAAATAACGTAAATATTTGATATGATTAGTGTCCGCGCATCCGCGCGGGTACTAATACTAGTTGAAGATTAAGGGTATGCACTTCCTTTACTCCAAAAAATTAATTGGCTCCTTCAAAATACAAGGATCAATGCATATAATTGTTTAGTAGAAATTAATGACGTGATTTCTTATATTTTTCGTGATAATTATACGTACTTTAAAATTACATAAAATATCATGGTAAAACTTTATTTTTTATAGTTATTTTTTAATTATATTAAACTTCAATTTGAGGAAATATTAGTCAAGCAATTTTTTTTCACAAAGATGGTATTAGTAGTAGTTTTTACTAAACGTGAGAATAATCTTACCTAAATTCGAATCACTGAAAATAACTAGCCCATATTTTTTATCGATGGATTTAGTAGCTCATAAAACTAGACATGTAACATGTGCTATAACATGTAGTTTAGTTGATTTTTTGTAATATTCTGTGATTCATAAATAATCTAACATAAATTTATGAAATTATTTTAGGTAAGTGTTTAAAAATTACAGCTCAATTTTAAAAGAAAAATATATTTTTTAGTCGTTTCTAAAATAATAGTCGATATACTATATATTTATATATGTACTAGTCTCTATGTTCGATGTGACGACCCAGCCCGTCGTCACGTGAGTTACCGCCCCGTTTCCCATTTTTCTGCTTTCTTATGTTTCATTATAAGAGTCTTGAGTAAACGAGTCGATTTGGATTGGTTTTGGATGGAAATGAGACACATAGTCTCTTTAAGGAAGGGTTGTTTTGGAAAAGCCAACCGGATGTTGACTTATGAGTTAGAGGGCTCGGATGTGAGTTCCGGTGATTTGGTTAGCTTCGGGGGATGATTTGTGATTTAGGAGTGTGATCGGAATTTATTTTGGAGGTCCGGTGTAGAATTAGGCTTGAAATGGCGAAGTTAGTATTTTGGCGAATTCCGGTTGATAGGTGAGATTTTGATCCGAGGGTCGGAATGGGATTCCGAGAGTTGCTGTAGCTTCGTTAGGTGATTTTGGATGTGTGTGCAAAATTTCAGGTTATTCGGAGGTGTTTTGGTTGGGTTTTTGATCAAATGCATAATTTGGAAGTTTTAGAAGAACTTAGGCTTGAATCCGATGTAATTTGAGGGTTTTGGTATTGTTTGTGGTGTTTTGATGATTGGAGCAAGTTTGAATGATGTTTTAAGATGGATTGGCACTTTTGGTTGAGGTCCCGGGGGCCTCGGGGTGATTTCGGATGGTCATCGGGATGATTTTAGACTTGGTGAAATTGCTGGTTTTGCTGGTATCTGGTGTTTCCGCATCTGCGGAAGAAGGGCCGCATATGCGGTTTCGTAGATGCGAAGAGTTGGTCGCAGGTGCGAGTGTGGGCTATGTGGAGGAATTCCACAGAAGCGGAGGGGTTCCGCAGGAGCGGTCTCCGCAAATGCGTTTGCTGACCGCAGAAGCGGTCCGTGTTGGTGATGGGTCTTCCGCAGAAGCGGTAGGTTGTGCGTAGATGCGGTCACCGCAGGAGCGGGATTGGACCGCAGAAGCGGTCCTGGGCGTATTAGTGAGTTCCGCAGAAGCGGATGGAAAACCGCAGAAGCGGTAGTCGCATATGCGGAAAGGTAACCGCAGATGCGAAAAAGACTGTTATCAGAAGGGTTTTAAGACTCATTTTGTTCCGCGAGCTTAAGTCCATTTTTACCATTTCCACGTAAAAATCTCTGTGCACTTTACTTTCAGTTATTATTCCGCAAACTGCTGTAGTTAGAACACTTAGAAGAACCAGGTTCTTCTAACGCGAAAATTAGGTACCACACAAATCACCCCCCCCCCCTCTTGTGTGGTATTGACGTTTATAACATCAATTGGTATCAGAGCGGGTGATCCTTGAAGAGGTTAACACCTTAGGAAAAGATCAACATGAGTGCACCACCTGGGAACTGGGAAGGGCAATCCACTGCCATACCTCCTCTCTTCAATGGCCTCTACTACTCCTGGTGGAAAAACAGAATGAGGGACCATATAATGGGCGAAGACTATGAGCTTTGGGATATCATCACTGATGGTCCTTTAGCCACAACCAAGAAGAATGCTGAAGGAGTGGATGTTCCAAAGACAAGAGTAGATTGTACTGCTGAAGATCTAAGGAAATGGGAGAAAAATGCAAAAGCCAAGAAATGGTTAGTGTGTGGACTTGGTCCTGATGAGTACAGCAGGATTCAAGGCTGTACTACTGCCAAGGAGATTTGGGACACTTTACAAGTGGCTCATGAAGGAACACCTCAGGTGAAGAGGTCAAGAGGAACACTGCTGTATTCTCAATATGAGAATTTTACTATGAAGGATGGAGAAACTATCCAAGAAATGTATACCAGGTTCACTACACTGACAAATGAACTTGAGTATCTTGGAAGGATTATCCTGGAAGAAGACAAGGTGGAGAAGATTCTAACTAGAGTTCTGCCAATCTCCTGGGAAAGCAAAATCACTGCCATTCAGGAATCCAAGAACATTGCTACTTTAAAGTTGGATGAACTGATTGGAAATCTCACTGCCTATGAATTGAGAAGGCAAACAATGAAGATGGATGCTCCAAAGAAAGAAAGAAGTCTGGCTCTCAGAATTTCAGAAGGATCAGATCTTGAAGATGATGAACTGGCTATGATAACCAGAGATTTCAAGAAATATCTTATGAGAGGAAAGGGTGCTTCAAAAGGAACAACATTCAGCAAACCTAGGGCTCCTGAGAAACAAACCAATGAGGGGTGTTACAAGTGTGGGAAGACTGATCACCACATCAGAAACTGCCCTCAATGGGAGATTGAATGGAAGAAAGAAAGAGCAGAAAGAAGAAACAGGAAGAAGGAACAGGTTCAACCAAAAAGGAACAAGGGATCAACTAAAGCTATGGTTGCTGCATGGGGAGAAACATCAGATGAGGACTCAGAAAATGAAGCTGAAGATGAGCAAGCTCTTATGGCCATCGGAGAATCAGAAGATGAACAAGAGGTAAGTATTCTACACCTTAANAAGCTACTAATGGCCAGTCGGAGAATCAGAAGATGAACAGGAGATAAGTATTCTACACCGTTAAAGAAAGATTAAGTTCTTGTACTAAAGAAAACTGGCTGATCTGCTGATGGACTTCATAGATGAGTCTAGAAATAATAAACAGTGGTAGGATGTTCTGTCTAAGGAATGTGTTATCCTAGAGAAAAATGTAAAAGGTTAGAGTCTAGGGCTGATGAGAGTGACAACACAAATACTGAGTTGAAAAACCAGGTTCATCAACTTGAAAATAAGATTCTAGAACTTAGATCTGAAAATATTAAACTGAAATTAGGGACAGGAAAGAAAAGGGCTGATCAATCATTTCTCACCCTAGAAGAAAATCTAGGAAAAATGAAAGATGAACTGTACAAGAAAGATGAATTGATTAAAGTCCTAAAAGAAGATTTAGGAAAGGTAAAGCATGAACTAGATAGAACATGCAAATGGAACAAGGCTTCTGATGCACTCTCCTGGCTGCAAGAACATCATAGTAGCAACAAGAGAGGACTTGGATTTGGGACACAAGCTCCAAAATGGGATCCAAGTATCTCACACTTCCTGAGATTAAGATCTGCACACACTGTGGTAATACTGGCCATTACAAAAATGAATGTAATGCAAGAGAAAAGGCCAGTCAAAAGAACAAAGCCTTTGTTCAAGAAAAGCACAAACTGCCTGGTTGGGCAAAGAAAAATTTAATTCATCCTTTTGACCATAGAAAGGGACCCAAACTAGTTTGGGTTCCTAAGACTAACCCATGATTTCTTTTTGCAGGACCAACTGAAGGGAAGTAGCCAAATATGGTACATGGATAGTGGCTGCTCAAAACATATGACTGGTAACAAAAACCAGTTCCTTTCACTTGAGAACCTAAAAGGAGGTAATGTCTCCTTTGGAAATGGAAAGAAAGGTGAGATCATTGGTGTTGGAAAGGTAGGAAAGACGGACTCTCATTCCATTGAGAATGTCTATTTGATAGATGGCTTAAAATATAG
>NW_017671059.1:349429-357462 GCF_001879085.1 Nicotiana attenuata | reverse complement strand
TTGTAGTTTTTCGGGAAGTGGGCCCGGGGCTCAGGTTTTGCCTAATTTCGTGATTTTCGATTAGTTTTTCGAGATATTTTTCGATTGAGTTGTGTTCCCTTAGCCTTATTGTAACGTATTCCTTGTGGTTTTGATCAGACTTGGCGCACGAGGAGGTCGATTCGAGAGGAAAGGGCATAGCGAGCTAGACTTTTGGCCGGCTAGAGGTGATTAATGATTTTAAATGATGTCCTGAGGGTTTGAAACCCCGAATTTGCACAACGTAGTGCTATGTTGAGATGAGACACGCGTTCAATGGCGAGCGCGGGGTCATTTACCATTGGGGATTGTGACTTGGTCCAGTCCGGTTGATACTTTACCGCGTATTTGCCTATGACTTGTTGTTTTTCACTATGACTTGGGCTTATTGCCATACTTGGGGCTTATTGCCGACTGTTTGAAATCCTTTGTGAGCTATCATCACTATTTCCTCACTATTTGGAATATATTTGAACTCAGTCCAGTCGAATTACACTGTTTCATGAACTCAGCTATATTTTTACTCAACTTTGAGATTTAAATGATATTTGAATTAGTGTTTGAGCTGAGCATTTTCGTTTTCCTGATGCCCAAGGGGCTTATGATTATTTTTGGACTGATTGAGTCCGAGGGCCATATGTGAGGAGGCTTTCAGGCCTCGAGTGTAATGTGAGAAGGCTTTCAGGCCTCATGTTGATATGTACAGGCTTTCAGGCCTTATGATGATATAGCGCTTGGACTGTAGGAGCCCCTCCGGAGTCTGCACCCCCACAGTGAGCGCGGGTACCCATGTGATTTGAGAGTGAGCCCGAGGGGCTGATGTTGTACTTTGTGACTGATACTGAGCCCGCGGGGCTGATACTGTACTGAGAGCTTGATATTGAGCCCGAGGGGCAGGTTTCTGATTATTGCTTACTTGTTGAAAATATTTGTCTTCAACTGTTTTAAAAGAGAATTATTTGATACTTTACTGTTTTAATGCTTAACTGATTTTACTGCTTGACATAGCGTTATTTGTGCCTTCATGAGATTTCATGCTTTCAGTCATTATTTATTTTTATTACTCACTGGGTCAGAGTACTCACATTACTCCCTGCACCGTGTGTGCAGATACAGGCATAGCTGAGTTCGTTCCTGAGCTTTGATTCCTTCCAGACCAGGCGGACTAGGAGTGACGAGGTAGCTGTCGACGTCCACAGCCCCGTTTTCTCCCTTATCTTCTGTATTTACACTATCTTCAGACTTTGTTCCTAGTTCCAGACTTTGTAGAATTCTAGTAAACTCTGTAGTAGCTCGTGACTTGTGACACCCTAATTTCGGGCTGTGTCGGGATGGTTCCCTGTTTTATCACTTTTCTTCCGCACTTATGATAATTTTATTAATGTTTTAGACTTATTCATGCTAAGTAAATATTAAAGAGGTATCGATGTTATGTTGGCTGGCCTTGTGTTTACGAGAGGCGTCATCACGACAGGATTTGGGAATTGGGTCGTGACAACTTGGTATCAGAGCCTAGGTTACATAGGTCTCACGAGTCATGAGCAGGCTTAGTAGAGTCTCGCAGATCGGTACGGAGACGTCTGTATTTATCCTCGAGAGGCTGCAGAACCTTTAGAAAAAACTTCATATTCTTGAAATTCTTGTCGTGCGACTTTGTTGATCCGAGAACTAAACTTCTGTGTTCTATTCTCTCGGAGATAGCAAGGACTCACGCTACAGGACGAGACGGACGACCACCAGTACCATCCACTGAGGGCACCAGAGGCCGTGGACGCCGTCGTGGTCGTGGTAGAGGCAGAGCCGCGAGGGCAGCACCTGTTGCTTCACCAGTTGCCCCGGCTCAGGATCAGGTTCCAGCTGCAGACATTCCAGCAGCACCTGTTCAGGCACCGGCAGTGCCCATTGTGATTCCGGGCCTTAGGGAGGCCTTGGCTCAGATATTATCAGTTTGCACTGGCCTGCCTCAGACAGTTTCAGCCTCTACCGCAGCAGCTACTTCTCAGGCCGGGGGAGGCAATCAGACCCCCGCTGCTTGCACACCCAAGCAGGTAGTGCAGGGATTGTAGACACCGGGAGCAGCTCCAGCTCAGCCGGTTGCACCAGTTCAGGACTTTGTGGTTCCAGCTATGCCAGACGATGAGCAGCGTCGTCTTGAGAGGTTCAGTAGGCTCCAGCCTCCTACTTTCAGTGGTTCTCAGGGCGAGGATGCCCAGGGTTTTCTCGACAAGTGTCAGCGTATGCTTCAGACGGTAGGGATTTTGGAGTCGAGTGGAGTAGCATTCACCGCATTTCAGTTCACTGGGGTTGCCTTCACTTGGTGGGAGGCGTATGAGCGGCGTAGGCCGGCAGGTGCAGCGCCTTTGACATGGCAGGAGTTCTCCACTCTCTTTCTGGAGAAGTGGGTATCGCAGTCTCAGAGAGAGGAGCTGCGTAAGCAGTTCGAGTGGCTTCGACAGGGATATATGACTGTGACCCAGTATGAGGCGAGATTTTCTGAGTTGGCTCTTCATGCCTCCTGGATACTTCTGACCGATCGGGAGAGGATCAAGAGGTTTGTGGATGGACTTAACTATCACTTTCGTGTTCTGATGACTCGAGAGATAGTTCTGGGTATTTCCTTTGAGGATGCAGTTGATATTGCGCGTGATATTGAGACGGCTCGCCGTTAGGATAGAGAGGAGAGGGAGGCCAAGAGGCCTCGAGGTTCTGGCAGTTTCAGTGGTGCTCCGTCTAGGGGCCAGTTCCAGCAGGGTAGGGGTCGTTCTTTCAGGCCTCCTCAGTCGGCCCGTTCCGAGTATCGTGGGGCATCTTCAGGTCGTGGTCATCAGGGTTTTCAGCAGAGTCAGCAATCTCTTAGCGCTCTTCCAGCACAAGGTTCATCTCGAGCTCCATCTGTTCAGGGTTCTTCTAGGCCGAGTGCGTCAGCTAGTCACTCTGGCATGCGGGGTTCCTTTCGGTCCCATTTTCCAGCACCCACGAGTTGTTATGAGTGCGTAGAGTTTGGGTATATGTGGAGGCAGTGTCCTCGTCGTGCTGCTAGCTCATCTCAGCAGAGGGGTCACCCCTCGTCCTCTGGTCCAGTTTCTTCAGCACCCGCCCTGCCAGCTAGGGGTGAGGGTCAGGCAGCTAGGGGTCACCCCAGAGGTACAGGTCGATCGGGCGGTGGTCAGGCTCGCTTTTATGCTCTTCAAGGCAGGACAGATGCTATTGCTTCAGATGCTGTTATTACAGGTATTATTTCAGTCTGCCACAGGGATGCCTCAGTTTTATTTGATCCCGGTTCCACCTATTCCTATGTGTCTTCATATTTTGCTCATCATTTGGGTACGACCCGAGGGTGTCTTGCCTTACCTGTTCATGTATCTACCCCGGTGGGCGATACGGTTGTTGTAGACCATGTATACCGGTCATGTTTGGTTACTATTGGGGGTCTGGAGACCCGAGTTGATCTATTGCTATTGAGCATGGTAGATTTTGATGTTATTTTGGGCATGGACNAACCAGAATTCACACTTCGAGAACTTAGCATACAACCGACTATCCCTCAGAGTCTGAAGAACCACTCTAAGGTGCTGCTCGTGCTCCTCTTGGCTGCGGGAGTATATCAATATATCATCAATGAAAACTATCACGAATGAGTCCAAATAAGGCCTGAACACTCGGTTCATAAAGTCTATGAAAGCTGCTGGGGCATTTGTCAACCCGAATGACATAACCAAGAACTCATAATGCCCGTACCGAGTGCGGAAGACTGTCTTAGGGACATCGGATGCCCTAATCCTCAACTGATGGTAGCCAGATCGCAAGTCAATCTTGGAAAATACCCTGGCACCCTGAAGCTGGTCGAACAAATCATAGATCCTCGGCAATGGATACTTATTCTTGATCGTCACCTTGTTCAATTGCCGGTAATCAATACACATTCTCATTGACCCATCCTTCTTCTTGACAAATAACACCGGCGCACCCCAAGGTGAGACACTGGGTCTAATGAAACCCTTCTCAAGCAAATCCTGTAACTGTTCCTTTAACTCTTTCAACTCCGGCGGGGCCATCGATATGGTGGGATGAAATGGGCTGAGTGCCCGATACCAGATCAATGCACGAAANTTGGTAGAATTTACATTGAAATTTGTGGGAATTCATCAAAAGAGGGTAAAGCTAGGGCTTCGGAATTTGATATTTCAAAGTGGAATTTGAGGGGTCAAATGGACTCCGATTTTGGTAATTTTGATATGTATAGACTCGTGGCGAGATAAGGAACCCGGTGATGTTAATTTTTTGATTTTTCGAGAAGTGGGCCCGGGGCTCGGGTTTTGCCAATTTCGTGAATTTCGATGTTTTTCGAGTCTTTTCGATTGGGTTATATTCCCTTAGCCTATTGTAATGTATTCGTTGTGGTTTTGGCCAGATTCGACGCGCGAGGAGGTTGATTTGCGAGGCAAGGGCATAGCGAGCTAGGATTTTGGCCGGCTTGAGGTGAGTAATGATAGTAAATGATATCCTGAGGGTTTGAAACCCCGAATTTGCACAACGTAGTGCTATATTGAGGTGAAACACGCGCTTAATGGCGAGCGCGGGGTTGTTTACTACTGGGAATTGTGACTTGGTCCGTCCCGTTTGATATTTTACCACGTATTTGACTAAGCTGATTTGTTTATCATCGTGATTTGGGCTTGTTGCCATGTTTTGGGCTTAATGCCGATTACTTGAATCCTTCAGGGATTGCTATCACTGTTTCCTCACTATTTTGATACATTGTTTGAACTCAGTCCTTATAATTATACTGTTTTGCAAACTCAGCCGCTTTAATTGAATTCTAAGGTTTAAATGACATTTTTACTACTGTTTGGGCTGAGAACTATCATTTTATTGATGCCCGAGGGGCTTATGATGTTTCTGTACTGAGTGAGGAGGCTTTCAGGCCTCGAGTGTATTGTGAGGAGGCTTTCAGGCCTCGAGTGTATTGTGAAGAGGCTTTCAGGCCTTGAGTGATATGTGAGGAGGCTTTCAGGCCTCGAGTGTGATGTGTGAAGGCTTTCATGCCTTATGTTGATATAGCGCTTGGGCCGTAAGGAGCCCCTCCGGAGTCTGCACACCCACAGTGAGCGCGGGTACCCATGTGATTTGAGAGTGAGCCCAAGGGGCTGATACTATGTTGTGTGACTGAGATTGAGCCTGAGGGGCTGTTACTATACTGAGCGATTGATACTGGGCCCGAGGGGCAGTTTTACTATTCACTATTTATTTACTGTTTACCTGATTTACCTGTCTTTAAGAAAATGAGACTTATTTGACTTTTTACTGTTTTACTGTTTAAAGTGATTTACTGCCTGATATAGCGTTGTCTTGTGCACTTATATGTTTTCATGCCTTCAGTTATTATTTATTATTATTACTCACTAGGTCGGAGTACTTACATTACTCCCTGCACCATGTGTGCAGATTCAGGCATAGCAGAGTCCGCTCCTGAGCACCGATATTCTTCACAGGCAAGCAGCGGGTTGGAGCTTCGAGGTAGCTGTTGACGTCCGCAGCCCCTTGACTCCCCTATTTTATATTATTTCAGTTCCTTCAGACTATTGTATCTGATATTCTATTTCTTAGACATGTAGTAACTTTGTAGTAGCTCATGACTTGTGACACCCCGATTCGGGCTGTGTCGGGATGGTTCCCTTTTGCTAATGTCGCTGATTCCTTTTTGTAACTGTTTATTATGCGTTTTGGATTTATAGATGTTAAGTAATGGTTAAAGAAATGATTCCGTTGATCTGGCTGGCCTTGTCTTCATGAGAGGCGCCATCACGACCAGGGATGGGAATTGGGTCGTGACAAGTTGGTATCAGAGCCTAGGTTACTAGGTCTCACGAGTCATGAGCTGGTTTAGTAGAGTCTCGCGGATTGGTACGGAGACGTCTGTACTTATCCTCGAGAGGCTACAGAACCTTTAGGAAAACTTCACATTCTTGAAATTCTTATCGTGCGAACTTGTTGAACCGAATACTAAAGTTCTCTTCATTCTATTCTCTCACAGATGGTGAGGACATGAGCTACCGGACGTGACGGATGACCACCAGTGCCACCTACTGAGGCCACCAGAGGCCGTGGACGCGGTCGTGGTCGTGGCCGAGGCAGAGCAGCGAGGGCAGCACCTATTGATCCACCAGCTGCCCCAGTTCCGGATCAGGCTCCAGCAGTACCAGTCCAGGCACCAGCTGTGCCAATAGTGATTCCTGGTCTTCAGGAGACATTAGCTCAGATCTTGACAGTGTGCACGGGCCTGGCTCATGTGGTTTCAGCCACTACAGCAGCAGCAGCTACTTCATAGGCCGGGGGAGGCAATCAGACCCCCGCTGCTCGCACACCTGAGCAGGGAGTGAAGGGACTACAAACTCCAGAGGCACCTCTAGCTCAGCCAGTTGCACCAGTGCAGGAGTTCAGGGTTCCAGCTATGCCCGAGGATGAGCAGCGTCGTCTTGAGAGGTTTGGTAGACTCCAGCCTCCGACTTTCAGTGGTGCTGAGGGCGAGGATGCCCAGGGTTTTCTCGATAGATGTTAGCGGATGCTTCGTACAGCAGGGATTCTTGAGTCCAGTGGTGTGGCTTTTACTACTTTTCAGTTCACTGGGGCTGCCTTCACATGGTGGGAGGCATATGAGAGGCGTAGGCCAACCGGTGCATCACCTTTGACTTGGCAGGAGTTCTCCACTCTCTTCTTGGAGAAGTATGTACCGCAGTCCCGCAGAGAGGAGCTGCGCAGGCAGTTTGAGTGGCTACGACAGGGAGATATGACTGTGTCTCAGTATGAGATGAGGTTTTCAGAGTTGGCTCGTCATGCCGTCTGGATGGTTCCGTCGGATCGTGAGCGGATTAGGAGATTTGTGATGGCCTTAACTACCATCTTCGTGTTCTTATGACTAGAGAGAGAGTATTGGGTGCTTCATTCGAGGAGGTGGTTGATATAGCTCGAGATATTGAGGCAGTTCGCCGTCAGGATCGAGAGGAGAGGGAGGCCAAGAGGCCTCGAGGTTCTGGTAGTTACAGTAGCGCTCCTTCGAGGGGCCAGTTCCAGCAGGGACGGGGTCGTTCTTTCAGGCCCGCTCAGTCGGCTCGTCCCGAGTATCGCGGGGCATCTTCAGGTCGTGGTTATCATGGTTCTCAGCAGAGTCAGCCATCTCTCATCGCTCTTCCAGCACA
Organism: Nicotiana attenuata; assembly: GCF_001879085.1. Taxonomy (NCBI): domain Eukaryota; kingdom Viridiplantae; phylum Streptophyta; class Magnoliopsida; order Solanales; family Solanaceae; genus Nicotiana; species Nicotiana attenuata. Next base: position 350,248 of record NW_017671059.1, on the reverse strand, counting down.
GAGTTCATCTCGTGCCCCGTCTGCTCAGGGTTCTTCCAGGCCGAGTACATCAGCTAGTCACTCCGGCATGAAGGGTTCCCTTCAATCCCAGTCTCCAGCACCTGGGAGCTGCTATGAGTGTGGAGAGTTTGGGCATATGTGGAGGCAGTGTCCTCGTCGTGCTGCTAGCTCATCTCAGCAGAGGGGTCAGCCCTCGTCTTCTGGTCCGGTTTCTTCAGCACCCGCCCCGCCAGCTAGGGGTGAGGGTCAGGTAGCCAGGGGTCGCCCTAGCAGGACAGATGCTATTGCTTCAGATGCCGTCATTACAGGTATTATTTCAGTCTGCCACAGAGATGCCTCAGTCTTATTTGATCCCGGTTCCACCTATTCTTATGTGTCCTCATATTTTGCTCATTATTTGGGTACGTCTTGAGGGTGTCTTGCTTTACCTTTTCATGTATCTACCCCGGTGGGCGATACTGCTGTTGTAGACCATGTATACCGGTCATGTTTGGTTACTATTGGGGGTCTGGAGACCCGAGTTGATCTGTTGCTATTGAGCATGGTGGATTTTGATGTTATTTTGGGCATGGACTGGTTATCTCCGTGTCACACTATTCTAGATTGTCATGCTAAGACAGTCACTTTGGCTATACCGGGTGTACCGAGGATCGAGTGGCGTGGTGTGACTGATCATGTTTCCAGTAGGGTGATTTCATTCCTAAAGGCCCAGCGTATGGTTGGGAAGGGTTGTCTTTCATATTTGGCGTTCATGAGGGATGTTGGAGCCGAGACTCCTAGCATTGATTCTGTTCCAGTTGTGAGGGAGTTTCCCGATGT
>NW_017671059.1:345995-348766 GCF_001879085.1 Nicotiana attenuata | reverse complement strand
CAGGTATGTTTCTTGACCCGCTCGAGGACGAGCGTTTGTTTTAGTTGGGGAGGATGTGACGACCCGGCCCGTCGTCACGTGAGTTACCGCCCCGTTTCCCATTTTTATGCTTCCTTATGTTTCATTATAAGAGTCTTGAGTAAACGAGTCGATTTGGATTGGTTTTGGATGGAAATGAGACACATAGTCTCTTTAAGGAAAGGTTGTTTTGGAAAAGCCAACCGGATGTTGACTTATGAGTTAGAGGGCTCGGATGTGAGTTCCGGTGATTTGGTTAGCTTCGGGGGATGATTTGTGACTTAGGAGTGTGATCGGAATTTATTTTGGAGGTCCGGTGTAGAATTAGGCTTGAATTGGCGAAGTTAGTATTTTGGCGAATTCCGGTTGATAGGTGAGATTTTTATCCGAGGGTCGGAATGGGATTTCAAGAGTTGTTGTAGCTTCGTTAGGTGATTTTGGATTTGTGTGCAAAATTTCAGGTTATTCGGAGGTGTTTTGGTCGGGTTTTTGATCAAATGCGTAATTTGGAAGTTTTAGAAGAACTTAGGCTTGAATCTGATATAATTTGAGGGTTTTGGTGTTGTTTGTGGTGTTTTGATGATTGGAGCAAGTTTGAATGATGTTTTAAGATGGATTGGCACTTTTGGTTGAGGTCCCGGGGTGATTTCGGATGGTCATCGGGATGATTTTAGACTTGGTGAAATTGCTGGTTTTGCTGGTATCTGGTGTTTCCGCATCTGCGGAAGAAGGGCCACATATGCGGTTCCGCAGATGCGAAGAGTGCGAGTGTGGGCTATGTGGAGGAATTCCGCAGAAGCGGAGGGGTTCCGCAGGAGCGGTCTCCGCAAATGCGGTTGCTGACCGCAGAAGCGGTCCGTGTTGGTGAAGGGTCTTCCGCAGAAGCGGTAGGTTGTGCGCAGATGCGGTCACCGCAGGAGCGGGATTGGACCGCAGAAGAGGTCCTGGGCATATTAGTGAGTTCTGCAGAAGAGGATGGAAAACCGCAGAAGCGGTAGTCGCATATGCGGAAAGGTAACCGCAGATGCGAAAAAGACTGTTATTAGAAGGGTTTTAAGACTCATTTTGTTCCGCGAGCTTAAGTCCATTTCCACCATTTTTGATCGACCTTGAGAGCTCTTGGACGGAATTTGAAGGGGATTTCGACTAGGTGTGATTGGAGGTGAGTTCCTTGGCCTAAATACATGAATTAATGGTAGAATTTACATTGAAATTTGTGGGAATTCATCAAAAGAGGGTAAAGCTAGGGCTTGGGAATTTGATATTTCAAACTGGAATTTGAGGGGTCAAATGGACTCCGATTTTGGTAATTTTGATATGTATAGACTCGTGGCGAGATAAGGAACCCGGTGATGTTAATTTTTTAATTTTTCGAGAAGTGGGCCCGGGGCTCGGGTTTTGCCAATTTCGTGAATTTCGATGTTTTTCGAGTCTTTTCGATTGGGTTATATTCCCTTAGCCTATTGTAATGTATTCGTTGTGGTTTCGGCCAGATTCAACGCGCGAGGAGGTTGATTTGTGAGGCAAGGGCATAGCGAGCTATGATTTTGGCCGGCTTGAGGTGAGTAATGATAGTAAATGATATCCTGAGGCATTGAAACCCCGGATTTGCACAACGTAGTGCTATATTGAGGTGAAACACGCGCTTAATGGCGAGCGTGGGGTTGTTTACTACTGGGGATTGTGACTTGGTCCGTCCCTTTTGATATTTACCACGTATTTGACTAAGCTGATTTGTTTATCATCGTGATTTGGGCATGTTGCCATGTTTTGGGCTTAATGCCGATTACTTGAATCCTTCAGGGATTGCTATCACTGTTTCCTCACTATTTTGATACGTTGTTTGAACTCAGTCCTTATAATTATACTGTTTTGCAAACTCAGCCGCTTTAATTGAATTCTGAGGTTTAAATGACATTTTTACTACTGTTTGGGCTGAGAACTATCATTTTATTGATGCCCGAGGGGCTTATGATGTTTCTGGACTGAGTGAGGAGGCTTTCAGGCCTCGAGTGTATTGTGAGGAGGCTTTCAGGCCTCGAGTGTATTGTGAGGAGGCTTTCAGGCCTCAAGTGTATTGTGAGGAGGCTTTCAGGCCTCGAGTGTATTGTGAGGAGGCTTTCAGGCCTCGAGTGATATGTGAGGAGGCTTTCAGGCCTCGACTGTGATGTGTGAAGGCTTTCAGGCCTTATGTTGATATAGCGCTTGGGCCGTAAGGGGCCCCTCCGGAGTCTGCACACCCACAGTGAGCGCGGGTACCCATGTGATTTGAGAGTGAGCCCGACGGGCTGATACTATGCTGTGTGACTAAGATTGAGCCCGATGGGCTGTTACTATACTGAGCGATTGATACTGGGCCCGAGGGGCAGTTTTACTATTCACAATTTATTTACTGTTTACCTGATTTACCTGTCTTTAAGATAATGAGACTTCATTTGACTTTTTACTGTTTTACTGTTTAAAGTGATTTACTGCCTGATATAGCGTTGTCTTGTGCACTTATGTGTTTTCATGCCTTCAGTTATTATTTATTATTATTACTCACTGGTTCGGAGTACTCACATTACTCCCTGCACCATGTGTGCAGATTCAGGCATAGTAGAGTCCGCTCCTGAGCACTGATATTCTTCACAGGCAGGCAGCGAGTTGGAGCTTCGAGGTAGCTGTTGACGTCCGCAGCCCCTTGACTCCCCTATTTTATGTTATTTCAGTTCCTTCAGACTATTGTATCAGATATTCTATTTCTTAGACTT